>NW_005842106.1:1684728-1687942 GCF_000455745.1 Alligator sinensis
GTTGTCCCTTTTCCCCTCCACTATAGCCCTGCTCATGTGTCCCTTGCCCCCCACCCACAGGCCCTGGCCCCCCAGCCCTGCCAGAGGGGGCCCCCAGCTGCCAGGGCTATCAGGCCAAGGACCCAGGTCTCCACCCTAAACTATCACCAAATTTTAAGACCTGTGGGGAGTGCTCTTGTTTTCATATAACGTGCACCCCAATTTTCTTCAGCTGATCTAGAGGGTTCAGGTTATATGCATGAAAATACAGTATATTCATTGATCTCCCTTAAAACTCCACTCAAATCCCTCCAGCACTCTGCTATGGAGAGTTTCATACAAAGATTAAAAAAAAAAAAAAAAAGTTTCTTGGAAAAAGAAAAATTATGCAAGTAGAAAAAGAATTTACTTCAGATATAATTCTACCAGTAATTTATACAGTAAAAGTGAAAAGATAACATTTCAAACAACATCTGTTAATGACACAATGAAATGAAATCTCCTTAAAAGTTTGACCTTTGCAGTCAAATCCTTGAAATGCTTAGCTTTGCACACTTTAATAAATGTAATATTTAGCCAATAAAAGGATGCTTTTTCATGTACACTAGGAAGTTCCTGATGGTGTTCTTTTTTAACTTCAATAAAAGCCATGTCAAGGAGGGAAAAAAGTCCAAAAGATGCCTTAAAATATAGTCCATTTGAAATTTAAAAAATAATAACAAAATCCATGACTAGCAATGCAATTGTTGGCACATCAGATGCGTAATACCTGTGCAATTGTTGGCAGATGGGATGCAGCCATAGAGTTACCCTGCGTACCAGACCCAGCTGCAGAGCAACTGCACGTGCTGGCTCAGCCCCATGCACCAGAGGAGTTGAGCTTGTGTGTGGGGTCAAGCTGCAGCCAGATCTGGCACATGGGCTCAGGTTGGCAGGTGAAGTTGGACTGTGGCCAGATCCAGCACGTAGGGCAGACTAACGTGTAATTGGTACACAGGGTTGCTCTGCAGCCATATCTGTTGCATTGACTCCATGCTGGAGCAGGCCTTAGGAATGACCCCATCCATGGGATCTGGTCTGTGGACTGGCCCCACACCACTCATCTGACCAGTGGAGCTTGTCTAAACAATCTACGGAATCACTACAGTTTTACACAACCATGAGTGCTAGGAATGGAAAAGGCAACCAGGACTTGTAGTCGTGATGGTATCTTTAAGAGGGATGGAGGTGAGGAGGGGAATGCAACTAGGTTACAGAAAATACAATGTTAGCCAACTAAGCCCAGGTAGTACACACCACTAGAGGACAGGAGCTTAGACCACTAATTCACGGAGAACTGAAACTTCCAAACATAAAAACACATATAGCCTGATTTTCATGGCTGCCAAGCAACCAAAGCTCCCAGAAGCTTCTTGGATAGGAAAATCAGGTATTCCTAGCCCTCCCATCTGCAAGAATAACCTTCTAAGTGCGATCTGACACAATGCTGGATTCCCAAATCTAGAGTGACCGCTTGCAGTGAGTCTGGTATTCATACTGCTCCACAAACACTAGTACAATGGGACCAAAATGCCAAATTTCTCTACGGCAGTTCAGAGACTGCAGCTCACTGGCTGTGTCCTTCTTCATATCCAAAAATAAGGGCAAGAAACTCCCTGTGCAATGTGTCCAGAGGAGAAAGCAACTCCTAGCCATACCCTCTTCACAAGGACCTGAAGACTTAGTAAATCCTAGAGTTTAGCCACATCTTTAAAATTGTTAAATTTAATCAAAACACAGATATGGAAGTGGCCTTTTATCATTGAGTTCAGTTGCCTGCATTAGGGAAAGTGACAGATTTTTTATCATTCCGACCGTCTGGTATCCAGACTTATGAGGTTATACTGTAGTGGTGTTTCATTTTAATCAGGGAAAAACACAGATTTGGGGATTTTTAATCAAAGAATTTGGGATTTTTAAACCGCAATAAGCAGGATCCCCGAATAATCTACCTTAATCACTTCACATGTGTTAATGACCCTGTGTGCATGTAAATGGTCTTGAAATTAAACTATTCCAACATTCCACTATTCAAACAGTCCTTTTTTCTGCAGTTTTGTTGTCTGTTAGACATTCCTAGCAATACCTCTTTTCTACTTCACAGCCCTGCAAACTACTTTTAGCTGTAGCTAAAAACCTTAACTCAGGTGTGGTAATATTAACTCTGGTGTAGAAATGGCTGTGTGAAATATTGGAGGCACTGTTAACATGCTCAGGAATGCTAGATTTTGTTCTACAAATCTAAATAAGAGACGTACATTTAACTATGACTAGAGCACGAGTTTAACATTAGGCAAGAAGTCAAAAATAGTTTGGTGTTTTTTAAACTTATTATCTAACAAATTAGTGCATTAACTAATTCTAATACCTTTCAGCAAAGGAGAAGGCAAAGCAAGTAGAACAGGCATGTATTGCATGCAGACAACATTTTGTGGCAAAGAAGGATTAAGTACAGAGTAAAATCCTGTCTAGTAAGTTTGCCACTGGAGTATTTTTTCATTTCGTTTTGTAATGGGAGCATAAAATCAAGTGTAATTAATTATTAAGATTTTAGAAATTTTTTATTATTTATTTTTACTATTCCAAAGATAATTGGAATAGTTGAAATTTATTTTTAAAAGGCATATAACTTTGATACAAATAACATCTCTAGCTTCTCATTTTTATTTGCAATTTGTCACACCCTGTTTACTTTCTTTTCTTGAAAAAGCTAATGGACATAATTACTTAAAAAGGTATTTATGTCAAGAAATGACGGAATACATATTGAAAATTACATGGTTGATGGGTAAAATTTTTTTCAATTAATTTTGTCCTATGCAACTGTACTCCTGTTATAATTTAGTTATTCTGCAACACACTGCACCACATTTTGAACTGTGAGAATACAAAATATGGTATTTTCCTTAAAAAGGAATAAAAAAATACTCTAAAAATGTTCTATCCCAAGCCTCTGGGTAATGCACAAAAGGACTTGAGTCTCACAAGGAATCTACACCAATCAGCAAGTTGACCACAGTTGCCTCAACTGCTCAACAGGAAATGCCCAGGAAAGGAGTGATAAGAGAACTCACCCATGATTTAAGACCTGGGCCCAATTTCTTTCTATATATAAGGCTATTAAAAAAATAAAAATAAAAAAATCACATATCAAGGGCCTTAAATATCAAGCCATTCACAAGCTTATGCAAGGGGG
>NW_005842106.1:1687952-1691189 GCF_000455745.1 Alligator sinensis
GGGAAAGGGACTTGATAGTGGGCATCTACTACAGACCACCTCACCAGGGGGATGAGCTGGACCTGGAATTCTCAGATCAGCTCACGGAGGCAGTAAGGTCAAGGGATGTGGTTGTCATGGATGACCTAAACTACCCAGACATCTACTGGGAGGAGCACTCAGCCAGGTCCGACCACTCATGTAGGTTCCTAGCTGAGATACAGGACCTCCACCTAACTCAAAAGATGCATAGTCCCACCGGGGAAAATGCCTTGCTGGACTTAGTCCTTGCCACAGGCGACAACCTGGTGAGTGGTCTGCGGGTACTCAATCACCTGGGTGATCATCGCCTGCTGGAATTTACTATCCAGCACAGGGTAGTGAAAGCAAGCAGCAAAGCAGAGGTCCTCGACTTCAGGAGGGCCGACTTCTGTAAGCTAAGAAGATTAGTAGGAGAGGCACTGGGGTCTCGGAGCTTCAATGAGATGGGAGTCCAAGACGGGTGGTTGTTCCTCAAGGAGACAATCCTCCGAGCTCAAAGGCAGTCAGTCCCAACGCATACTAAGGGGGGCAGAAGTGCTAAGAAGCCCCCATGGCTTGGCAAAGGCATCCAGAGATGCCCGAGGACAAAAAAAGGAGGCGTACAAACAGTAGACGCAAGGGGCTATCACCAAGGAGGATTACACCTCCATTGCTCGGGACTGCAGGGAGGCTGTTAGGAAGGCAAAGGCAGAGATGGAGCTAGGGCTAGCGACCAGAATTAAGGATAATAAAAAGTCCTTTTTCAAATACATAGGAAGCAAGAAGAAGGTAACATGGGGTCCCTACAGGATAGGCTTGGCAATTTGGCGATTGCAGCAAACAAAAAAGCTGACCTCTTTAACGAATTCTTTGCCTCCATATTCCTGAACAGGGACCGGGACATCTCCCCCACTAGAATTGAGGATGGACCAAAGGGAGACACTGACATGCCTAGGGTCAGGGATGACCTAGTTAGGGAACTGTTGGAGGGGCTGGACATGTTTAAATTAGTAGGTCCAGATGCTCTTCACCCGAGGGTGCAGAGGGAATTAGCGGGGGTCATAGCAGGCTCGCTGGCATGGCTCTATGAGCACTCGTGGGGCACTGGCCAGGTACCAAAGGATTGGAAAAGGGCCAATGTGGTCTCCATTTACAAGAAGGGGAGAAAAGAGGACCCCGGCAATTATAGACCAGTCAGTCTTCCCTCAGGTCCTTGGGAAGACCTTTGAGAAAATTATCAAGGAGCACATCTCCAAGGGCTCAGCAGGGGAGGTAACACTGAGGGGCAACCAACATGGGTTCATTGAGGGCAGGTCCTGCCTGACTAACCTGGTTTCTTTTTATGATCAGGTCAGAAAGTCCCTGGACAAGGGTGTCGGGGTGGATGTCATCATCCTGGACTTTAAGAAGGCCTTTGACATGGTTTCCCACCACATTCTCTTAAAAAAAACTTGGTGACTGTGGCACTGATGCCTACAGTCAGATGAGTGGCAAATTGGCTAGTTGGTTGCACCCAGAGAGTGGTGGTGGACAGGTCATTTTCGACCTGGAGGGATGTGGGCAGTGGAGTCCCCCAGGGCTCAGTCCTGGGGCCTGTACTGTTCAACATCTTTATCAGCAATCTGGATGTGGGTATGGAATGCACACTGTTCAAATTCGCTGATGACACCAAGCTGTGGGGCAAGGTGGGGACGCTGGAGGGGAAGGACAGAATCCAGCTAGATCTAGACAGGTTACAGAGGTGGGCAGATAAGAATAGGATGGAATTTAACACAGACAAGTGCAAGGTACTGCATTTAGGGAGAAGGAACCAGCAACACACCTATAGGCTGGGGAACACCCTTCTTGTCAACATGGTGGCAGAAAGGGATCTTGGAATCATTGTTTGACTCCAGGCTAAACATGAGCCGCCAATGCGAGGAAGCAGTCAGTAAGGTTAACCGCACCGTGTCGTGCATCTACAGACGCATCACAAGCAGGTCCAGGGAGGTGATCCTTCCCCTCTATGCGGCATTGGTCAGGCCACAGTTGCAGTACTGCGTCCAGTTCTGGGCACCGCACTTCAAGAGGGATGTGGCTAGCATTGAGGGGGACCAGAGGAGGGCCACTCACGTGGTCAACAGGCAGCAGGGTAGGCTCTACAAAAAGAGGCTAAAGGGCCTGAACCTATTCGGCCTCCACAAGAGACAGCTGAGAGGGGATCTGGTGGCTGTTTACAAACTCACCAGGGAGAACCAGTGGGAATTGGGGGAAGCTCTGTTCCCCCAGGTACCACTCGGGGTTACTAGGAATAATGGCCACAAATTGTTAGAGAGAAGGTTCAGGCTGGACATCAGGAGACGTTACTTTATAGTTAGGGCTGCCAGGCTCTGGAATGGGCTCCCAAGTGAGGTGGTGCTCTCCTACCTTGGGGGTCTTCAAGGGGAGGCTGGACAGATACTTGGCTCAGGTGATATGATCCCAGCATCCATTCCTGCCTAGGGCAAGGGGTCGGACCTGATGATTTGTTTAGGTCCCTTCCAACCCTAAGTACTATGATACTAATCTTCTAAAATTAAAGCCACTGGATAAAATACTTTTATTCCTTGAAGCAGGATTCTAAGCCAGGTTTCTGTTCGCACCAGGTAAGTGCTCTAACCACTAGGGGAGTGTGAGCATGACTGCCTTTCTGACCCAATGAAATGTCATTTCTTTTTAAGGAACCTGAAACAGCTCCTACAGCAAGAGTATCTTCAACACAGAATAACCTCCAGGATGGCTGCCAAGTCACCTTCTCAACAGGCAAGAGATGTAGGTTTGAGCAACCAGGAAACTACACTCAGGTCTTTCATATTCTGAATGACTGTTTTAACCACTATGGGATATTTAAAAAAAAAAAAAAAAAAAAAAAGACTTCTTCCCTTCACTGTTCTTTGGACAGAGCCCAGTCATAAGGCCCCCCTTACCTACCTTTTGTGTTCAAATCACTCCTTTCTATTTGGAAGCTCTACTCCCTGCAGTCCCTCCATAGCATCTGATGAAGTAAGCTGTTGCTGATGAAAGTGTATGCATCTCTGACTGAATTAGTCTAATGGTGCAACTCTGCCTTCTGCCTGCCTTGCCTTCTGCTTGGAGCATGCCTCATGGATCAGGCTTCCGCTGCCAAGATAGGGGAAGGACCAAAGGACCACACAATTGATGGATTAGGAATTGCGGGTTAGGAATACGTTAGAAGCTCAGCATTATCAGGACAGAATA
>NW_005842106.1:1691199-1692838 GCF_000455745.1 Alligator sinensis
GACCTTTAGACACAAAGGGAACATTGAAGCCTCCCAAGTTAGGCAGTGGCTCAGTGGGAGTTCTGAGGATAACTATTTTGGATGCTAGCACCCAAGTACTGGAAGTTCAACAGTACTTCAGCAATAAAAGATCTTTTGTGGCATTACCCCTTTGAACTTTATTTGCTAGGCTTCTGAAGTGCTTTTACAATAAAATTGATTATATCTATTTTACACCTATTAAAACTACATCTTAGCATTTTGGGAAAGATATACTAGAAATAAACTCTCAAATTAGTTGTTATTGTTCTCCAGTGCATATTTATTCAACTTCATTAGCAGGCTGCAGCTTACTACTTCATGGACACAATCAATACTGTATACCAGAAAGCAGGCATAGTACAAGTACAACAAATGGGAAAAAAGAAAAATCAGTTGAGTAAGAAAAATAACTATATTACTTTTATCAAGACAATTCATTACTGCTTGTCCATGCTTTTTCAAAAGCATAAAAAGCTAAATCTTGCATAATTAGTGTAGTATTAGGATATATATATAAGGTTTCAGTGTAAGACTATAGGTAGCAAAAGTTCAGTATAAGAAAGTATTCTCACATAGGAACAAGACTGTATCAGATATCAACATGTGTCCTATATGTATACTATAACAATTGCACATTAGGACATATGTTGTTGGCTGCAGGGCCTACAGGTGCAGGAACCAGGGATTATTATTGTGCAGACTCCCCCTGCACCAGCAGCAAGGCACAATTTTAGCCTCGCCCCCTTCCTCCGCCATCAGCTGTGCTCATAAGATACATCTTAAAAGAAAATATAATGTGCCACAGATATTTTGCTTTAGTGCCTGCCGTGTATACTCCTCCATTCTCAGTCTCTGTCAGAAGCCTTTAATAGCGCCACATCAGTCAGATAAAACAGAAGAGCAGAGAGAGAGTACAATGACTGACTCAAGGACAGGTAAGTACCTTATAGTCCCTTCATGACTACAAAAGCTTAGTATGCTGCCCCCAGAGCTGCAAGCTTACATCTTCTAACCACAGACCTTAGGACTTTCTTATTCAGAAAATGTAAGTCCCTCGGGACCCTAACACATCTCCTATATCCTTCATAAAATAAGTGAGAAATAGCAACTTGAAACAAATGCTTGTTAACTGTACTGCCGGAAAGGAACACAAGAGAGGCTATATTATATGTCCACATTAATCCACGTGAAGTTTCTCACTCATTCAAAAACATTTCCACATGTTTTCTGTCCAAATAGCTCCTACAAAATACACCTAGCCTGAGCAGAAGGGCACTGATCCAAAGGCAAAGGGAACATCAGCAAGTACACCTGGGAAGGACGCTAGGGGCAGACTCCTGCTCATGCACAAAGTACCAGGGACCATTTAGTGCCCAAGACCAGCAATTCTCCACCTGGGGGCTGCAGCCCCTTGAGGAGGCTTGAGATTCCTGCAAGTGTGTCATGTCGGGGGAGGGGGAAGCACACAATGCTAACACTAGATAGAGCACAAGAGAAGAGAAACTTGCTCAAGGCAGTTCGGAGGAGTAGGACGGATGACTTTACCCTGCTAATGAAAATAAGAAAAAACAGGAGGTGCGAATGACATTGACATCTAGTTTTTTCATCCAGAAAAACA
>NW_005842106.1:1693260-1694933 GCF_000455745.1 Alligator sinensis
TGCCCTCGCTTGTGGCCGGAGGGGGGCGAGGCGTACTGACGTATTGGGGGCGGGTCTGTGCCTGCGGGAATGAGGGAGAGAAGCGGAGGGGAAGGAGGGCTCAGTCTCTGCCTGCAGCACAGCTGCCTGGGGCTTTAGTGCTGGGGGCTGCCAGGGAGAGGGCCGTGCCCAGCTCCTTCTGCTCTGAGGGGTTTGGTCCAAGAGGCCATGCTGCCATGTCAGGGGTAGCCCATGGCCACGGTGGCGGTGGTCTGGCATCTGGTGGTTGGCACGCTCGTGCAGGCAGCGGTGGTATGGGTCACACTCCCCAGGAAGACCTTCAACACCTTTGGGTCTCCTGGCAGAGCAGGCTGGAGACACACTTCATGCCACCATGCATGGTGAGCCAGGTGGCAGCCAGCCAACTTGGTGATGCCCTGGCTGCTGTCACGTAGAATTTTGTGGTAACGCTCGCTGCCCCTTTTCCCCAGCCCTGCCCCCTTCACTGCCGCGGGACATGGCTCAGCACGCACAGGCTGCAGTGTCGTATCCTGGGGAGCCTGGACCCACAGTCTGTCCCTATGGAGGCATTGTTTCAACCCCATGGTTAGTCCACTGCGTTGTACTCCAGTCAGGAGGCATGGTAGAGCTAGACTAACTGAATCAGACTCCACCTTGTGTTCTACCGGACTTGAGACTAAGCCAGCTCACTACCTCTCCCTATAGCTGTCCACTTTTATAGCAGTTATACCCTGCATAACCACATTACAAAGCAGAAGGGGAAGCAGCTGCCAAAGGGCTACTTTTTCAAGCTGGGGAACTGACGGAAAACATGGCATGTCTATACATTCATTAACAACTTGGATGAGGGAGTAGGAAGCTCAGTGATTAAGGTCCCAGGCGATAGTAAACTGGAGAAATGAGGGCACACCAAAGGAAAGGGCAAAGATCCAGGATGACCTTAACAGACTGGATCTATGGGCAGAACAAAATCAGATGAGGTTTAACAGGGAGAAGTGCAAGGTCCTTCACCTGGGTAGGAAGAACTCTCACCACAACTATACGATGGGTGGTGGTCCGCTGGCTGGCACAGCATCTGAACGAGACCCAAGGGTCACGATCGACTGGAAGATGGATACGAGCCAACAGTGTGATGAGGCTGCCACAACAGCAAATAAAGTTCTGGCGTGCATCAGCTGATGTGTGGCCAATAGATCCAGGGAGGTGCTCCTCCCTCTCTATTCGGTGTTGGTGAGGTCTCAGCTGGAGTACTGTGCACCACACTTAAAGAAGGATGTGGATAAACTGAAGAAGTTACAAAGAAGGGTCACCCGTATGCTTAAGGGCATGGAGGGTAGGCCCTATGAGGACAGTGTCTCTAGTGGGTTATGGAATAGAGAAAATCCCACACAATTTACTGATTCGTTTTGATGCACTGGCTGGGGGAGTAGTTAGCTGATTGCACGATTTCATAATGATTACACACTTAATTCATACAACACAATTTTATTTTAAAATTCTTTGCTACGTATATAACACTGCTTAGCTTTAAGAAATACCACAAACATTAAAAACACAATAATTACATATATCAGAAACAATGCTCCGAATGCACTTCCTTCCCAAACAATGCTATAAGAATTAGTGTTACAAAAACTACAATTACAACTAAAAGTTAAATTTGAATCAATACT
>NW_005842106.1:1695237-1699008 GCF_000455745.1 Alligator sinensis
GTTTTTATTGAGCGAGCTGCTGTCAGTGGGCTCCTCCTACTCAACTTGTCACTACTCCCAAATTTGGGCTCGGATCTTACTCAACAGAAATTACCTTTGTTGAGCATTTTAAATTACTCTTGGGGAGACTTCTTCCATATCACTGTAAATACCTTTTTTTTTTACCAGTCTGGTTAAAAGGCCTTAGGCTTTGATGTCTCGGAACTCAGGATATTTGCTTTCTTTGTAAAAGACTTCTAAAGATTAACATTTAAATTAAGGCTTTAAGCGAAGTCAGGACATTTTTCACATAGCCCCAAAACAATGAACTAGATAAGGAGATAAATCCTATCTTCTTCCTGAAACTGGCTAATGGGCAACCTTTACAAACATTCAAACTATTTCATTCAATATGACAGACAGACTCCAGGAACTGGGCCTGTTCAGTCTAAGTAAGAAAAGGCTGAGAGGTGACTTGATAGCTGTCTACAAGTACGTCGGAGGGAGCAACAAGAACTAGAAGAGCAACTCATCCAGGAGGGCACCTCAAGCAAGGACAAGAACCAGTGGGCATAAACTAATAGAGAGTAAATTCAGGCTGGACATGAGGAAAAATTTCTTCTCTGTAAGGGTCAGCAGAATCTGGAACACACTCCGAGCACAGACGGTGCAGTCACCCTCCTTGGAGGTGTTCAAGATGAGGCTGGACAGGCACCTTGTTGAGCTCATCTGAGCCCAACAACTTCCTGCTCACTGCAGGGGACCGGACTTGATGATCTTATGGGTCTCTTCCGGTTCTATGCTTCTCTGATTATCTATGATGCTAATGCACTTTTGCTAATGTGCATTAAATTGAGCACCTCCATTGTGAGGTACTAGAACAAAGGTGCATCCGCCTATTTTAATGCATTAGCAAAAGTGCACATTTCTTGGGATGCTTTAATGTGCATTAAAATAGGCTAGTGCACATTAAAGCACATGTGTAGATGCACCCACAATTTCACAGCTACTGTCTCCCTACATTCTCCAGGAGCACTCGCCCTCCTTCCCCCCCCCCCACTTCATTGTTATGAAACCCCTTAAAAGTAGCTATTGAAAGGCTTGTAAATTGGGGGAGCTCTGTTTCAGTCCAGAGCTGGCAGTAAACAATGCTGGTTAAGCACATAACATTTCCACTGCTGAGCTATTAGGAGCCCTGAAGCTCCCCTCAGTTGCAAAGCTTCTAATAGTTTGTAATGAGTGTTGCTTATGACAAGTTTAGATAAATGCATGCTTTGCATAAGCACATAGCCTCTAGACTGAAGACACGCTATGTGATTACCATATTCACTCCATTAAAAGATTAAGCTCCACCCCCACATTTAAACACAGGAGGAAAAAAAGCCCCACTCCTTAGGATCAAGTAAGAGGCAGTGCAGTGCAGGGCAGGCAGCTGCTGCTGCAGCTTCAGCTCCAGCCCCAGCTCTGGTTGGGGGCAACTGCTGCCTACCCCCCTGCTGCCTCTCCCCCGCGCCCTGCTCCTGCTTCTCCCTCTCAGGCTCAGGCCCATGCTGCCCCCTGTCTCCCCACCACACCACCTCTTCCTCACTCCCCTCCTTACCTTTCCACCTGTGCCAACGGACTCCATCCTCACTGAAGCCCAGAATTGAGCACAGTCCCAGCTCTGCCATGTAGTAGTGGCTCCAGCTCTGCACCACTGCTACAGGGCTGGGCTGGGGTCCTGTGCTCCAGGCTGCAGCGGGGGTGGAGCCTTCCAATGCCAGAGCAAAGGTAATTGGGAGGTGGAGGGGCAGAGACCTCGGGGCAGGGGGAAATGCGGGGAAGAGGGGAGCGGGGAGCCAAGGCTGGGGGGTAGGGGAGCAGAAACAATGCAGAAGGGAGAAGAAGTCTGGCAGGGGCCTAAGGTTACAAGGTGGTAGGCACAAAGGAGGGCTAAGAATGGGGCAGGGGGCAAGCTGCCTGCCTGCACCACCACCTTCACACTGCCTGCCCCCAGCACATGCCCCGCTATTGCCTGTCCCTCACTGCTCCCAACACTGGCTGTCCCCTCACTGCCTTCCCTATTACTCCCTCCAGTAACAATGTATACATTTTCCATGTATAGAATCTAATTATTGTGGGGCTGTCTTAAATTCAGTGTCAGCTTATATTCATGTTAATATGCTAAATGGAGTACACTGTATTGCCACCCACAAAAGTTCAGAAGTCTTGAGGCTGGGCCAAAAGTGTATGTGGTGATTTTGATTTCTCTGTTGATTTTTGAGTCTCCATAGCCCCTTTCCCCACTAATTGTGGGTGTGTGTATGTGCATGTGTGTGCATGTGTTCACAACTCTCTCACAAGTAAGATGGCCTGACCGGTGATATGATAAACGAGTACATACCAGCACAATGGGCCTCTTTACCAAGCTTGGCCAACCCTACAGTTTTCATAGAGGAGCTCCCACTGCAGGAAGCATGTGAGCAACTTTTGAGACCAGGCAAACAACATGTTGGGAGCAGGAAGAGGGGTTGCTGCGTCTCTACCCCTCATCCCCCATTATTCCACCTTGCTGGTATACCTATGTGAGATAGGACAGTGGAGAGCACACTCAGTTACTTTGGCTTGAGAAGTGGCCAGGTCATTTCTTTGCAGTTCCTGTACAAAAAAAATGAGAAGCTCCCATAAGCCAAGCACTGCAGAAAATACAGAAGTTAATTCAGAATTCATTTTTGTCTTCATCCCTTAGCTCCGACTCTAGAAGATTCAACTTTTCACAGAGAAAGGCTATCAAGCAGGAGGCATAGGTGCCAGGTGGTAATGTGGACAGGCCTAGTGATGTCTAGTGTCAGCTTGTCTGCTGTCCAGTTCACGGATCTTTAGAATTTATAGTCTGCAATGGATTACAAAGAGCAAGGCCAATGCACTGCATTATAATTAAAATATGTATTTATCATATACATTTTAAAAATATATAAAATATGTATCTAGTTAAATATAGTTATATTAAAATGGCAGGAGGCACCAAAACAGGCTGCGAAAACAGAGATGTTCCTTTTTTTAAGGGAGGACACATGGTCCCCTAGGCTGGATGATGTTTGGAGGAAACATTGACACATGCCAAAAATCCATTTACATTGTGTGCCAATGCAATATTATAACGTACATGGCACAATATTGTGATAAAAATGTGTTATAATCTAGTCATTATGATTTTACAATAACGTTTGTATAACAGCTGTATGGTAAAAATGTCTCATCTCACTACACAAAGGCTTCACAGCTGAGAACTGTTTGGCTTTGTGGTAAAAATACATTATGACCTGGACCTCAGTTGAGTAATAGCTGTATGAGTCCCTCATGATCCCTTGTGTAGGAAGCACAAGGCCTAACGTCTGAGTTGTGGGTTTCTTTTTCTTTCCTGCTTGCTCTGCATTTTGTAGCCATACTTGCATAATGCCCTGAAGTTACACTAAGGTATAAGGTTACTAAAAGACACTAACTTTGCCGCAGTTCCCCTTTTCCTCTGCGCATGCGACAGAACTTTTTGCCGCAGTTCTGCTTTTGAAATACGCATGCACTAAACTTGACAGGAGATACTAACCAATAGCAAACTAAGCCTAGCCCATAAGATAAGACGTAACAACAAGGAAATTGTGGTACTGCCAGTGGTTGTGTGACACGTTGTAGCCCCTTGTTTATGTAAGCTATAAAAGTATAACCCCGAGAGGAATTGGGGGGTCGACACGGATTTGAGCATTAAGCTCCCTTGTCGAACTTGTTTGCAAACAATAAATCTGAAATTGGACCCAG
>NW_005842106.1:1704747-1705431 GCF_000455745.1 Alligator sinensis
CAACACTTTGTTTGCTTCCCTGTATCATACCCTGCATCATGGCCCTCCTGAAACGAACTGTTCAGTCAGTCGTCAACCGTGAAATGCTTGCTCCTTCCTGCTTGCTCTGCATTTTGTAACCATACTTGCATAATGCCCTGAAGTTACACTAAGGTATAAGGTTACTAAAAGACACTAACTTTGCCGCAGTTCCCCTTTTCCTCTGCGCATGCGACAGAACTTTTTGCCGCAGTTCTGCTTTTGAAATACGCATGCACTAAACTTGACAGGAGATACTAACCAATAGCAAACTAAGCCTAGCCCATAAGATAAGACGTAACAACAAGGAAATTGTGGTACTGCCAGTGGTTGTGTGACACGTTGTAGCCCCTTGTTTATGTAAGCTATAAAAGTATAACCCCGAGAGGAATTGGGGGGTCGACACGGATTTGAGCATTAAGCTCCCTTGTCGAACTTGTTTGCAAACAATAAATCTGAAATTGGACCCAGCCTGTGCGTGTGACTCTCTCCTAGAGGTGGATTGGACAAGCCTCCAGGGGCACGAAACTAGCCGTTTGTGCAACAATATCATGACAGCCAGGCTTTTTCTCGTCAGACAGATTCAGCCTTTTCACTCTAGTACCTCTGGTATTTGTCTAGTGCCAGCCTGCTCTGTCTCTCCATAATCCGCTCTACAGTTCCTGC
>NW_005842106.1:1705462-1719552 GCF_000455745.1 Alligator sinensis
CTGAGACAGCTTTCCTTTCTTGCTTCTCATCACTTAACTATTTTAAACAAGTCCCAATGGAAGTCACATCACTTCTTCCTTCCTCATACTTCTGAATTTCTTTCTCCCTGATCTACCATTTCATTTAAACTATATTCAGCTCTCTAAATCATTTAATTTGTACTTTATAAGAAAGACATTACAAAGAAAAGTTGCATTTTAAGTATATGTTAAGTAAAGATATCCTCGTGGGAGATTCTGTGGAATTTATCTCTCTTTGATTTTCATTATTGACAAATTACTCTGAAAATGGATTTCTTGTTCTGAATCACTGGCGTTCCCATCTTCCAAGTGTTAATCTCATACCTTCCCTGCAGAACTCAAGGGCTTGATTACAGGCAAACACAATAATAGGCAAGTGTTATAGAGAGAAAAAATAGTCCACTGTCCCATTTTGCATTTATATTATTTTATCCACTGTGAGGGAGGGCAGCAGGGCAGGGAGCCCCGAGCCTGCAGCACTCAGCCTACACCCACCCCCTGCCCCGCACACAAATCTGGGGGACATGTGCCTCCTCATGCCACCCTCCCCAGGAGTGCACAACCCCATTTTTTATCATTGCAACCCCAAATGAGGTTGCAACCCCAAGACTGGGAACCGCTGCCCTAGTGGCCACTGCACTTGGCTCTCCAGGTTACTTTTAAATCAAAAGGTACAGCTAACTTCCTTCTTCCCTTGTGATTTTCTGACTGGAAGTGACTGCGAAGCTGACTTTCTACCTATTCCGTAAAAATTAAGTTTTCCTTTTTTTTTTCAACCCAAAATGGGAACAAAAACCAAAATATCATTTTTTCAAGAGCAAGTTAGCTGTTTCCAAAATACACTATGGTCCCCAGAATCTCCAGCCATCTACCTGGTAAGCTGAAATTCAGCTCCTTGACAACTTGTTCTGAAGGACTAGGGGAATCAGGAGTTGTACGCCACTCAAGTGATCTCAAGTGATGGAGTCAGGCCCAGCGGAGGCTCCCATTATATCTTGTAGCTTAGAGCAGTGCAGGCTAGCCACCTGAGCAGACTGACCTGGGCCACACTGGTTTCTATCAAACACTATTAAACTAAACCAGGGAGCAAATACAAAATCCCAAAGAAAATCTTAACTACTAAACATTAACTGAAACCCCAAATAATTAACAGTTCTTTCAGTCACTGGCAAACCAATCAAGGGGAACTACCATGGAGCCTGATCCATTTGGAGACTCAGCCAGAGCTGCTGTCCAGGGAGTTTACCACATGCCAGCCAAAAGTAGCAAGTCCTGGGTAGCAAGGCCCACCCTGAATAATCCTGCTGCTCCTTGCCATGAGGGGTTACTGCTCTGCTCCAGGGGGTCTACCATCTACACCTGCCAAAGTAGTAAGTGCTGGGTAGGGAAGCCCATACTGGAGTTTGCTGCCACTCTGCAGCTGGGGATCACTGCTCCTTCATCTCCTCCGCTAGGACTGAGGGTCTGCCACTCCTCACTGTCACCAAGGGTCAGCACCGCACTGCTGCTGGGGTCCACTGCTCCACTACTGCCAGGTGTCACCACTGCTGGAGTTCTACCACTCTTTACTACCAGGGGGCTGCTGCTCCCCTTTAGGTTTCCTATGAAACCACAGCTTTTTTAGATCCTGATCTACTCAACAGCAGGCTCAGGAATTTTCTCTCTTTTTTAATGGCTAACAAGTGTGCACCTGAGAACCCACTACAAAAACTTGTGATGACAAATATTTTTCCTTTGCGAATCTCATGGCCTTCACACACACTGTCTGTACTGGAACTGAGGGCCACCCCACTACAGACTTCTGCACCAATCACAGAGTGCTCACCCTGCTGTAGCCTTTATGCAATTTTCCCTTTGCAATAATTGTGAGCCTATACACTGTACACTTTTGGAAGGGAGGTCCTGTGGACACAAAGATCTGATCCACCTGGCCCTTCACATTTGCACACCTTAAATACAAACAGTAAAAATAGGCACAAGTAGCCCACAAAACCTCCAAACATGCATATTAATAAGGGTATGTAGAGAAAGAATATGCAAAGTTACCATAACAGAACATAACCATAACAAAACCTACATAACATCACCAGGGTTATACAGAAACAACCATATAGAGGCAATAGTGATTCTTAGAAGGCTTTATCTATTTAGGGAGTAAAAAAAAAAAATCTCTGGAAACTGAAATAGAGTCTGGAACTGGGAAAATCCCCATGGATGTCCCAAGCAAAAGGATGTGGATTCCTCCTGAACAGACCTAGTATCTTTTCCTTCTCAAATTGCTTCTTAAGAGCTGCCACTCTGATGCCTACAGGAAATTAGCCAAGTAACAGCAAACAGGGCAAGTTATAGTTATGAAAAGACTCATCTATTTATGTATTTATTTATAGAACACATTTTTAAAAATGGCAAGTCACTTTTAAGCAATTCTCACAACAAACTTACATGATCACACAGTCTTATTGGTATCTTCCTGTTTCCTGCTCTCTCTCTCTCTCTCTCTGACTACTTTTTAATCACTGCTTTATTGCTGCTTAATATTATTGCTAATACAAACATCAAGAGCTCTTAATTTGGCATTGGGCTATCACATATACATGTATATTCTCCCTGCCACCCAGCTATGGCACAGCCTGGAGCTCCCAGCTGCCCTGGTCATGGTAAAACGTGGCTTAGCACAGGTAGGTAAAGCTCACCACTACTGAAGCCCTGCAGCCCCAGGCTGGATCCAATGGTTCCATGAGCCATAGATTTCCAAACCTTGATGTATTCAATTGAGTTTGGAGGATAGAACAATAACCAGAAGCAGTATATCATCAGAACAAAACTTGCTTGATTTCAGCAGACTTTCCTACTTTCAAATATTTAATGTTAATCTTAGTTCGACTTTCCTGTTTCTAATGATTGATTTGTGATCATTCCAACTTAACAAAGTCCTCACTTCCCCCTCCTACTTAAATTACTGATAAATGACTCACAAACTTAACTCTGTCTTGTTCCAAGTTTTGCAGGATATATTCTCATGAAGCTTTCAAGATTCCTGAAATGTTCTATAATTTTGCAATAGCAACATAATAAAAAAGACTGTTTCTTTTTTATTAAGAGGAGGCCTGAGACACAGAATTCTATTCTTGGCATTGACTTTCTGCGTGACTTTCAGTAAGTCGTATAGTTTAATATTTAAGGGTAGAAAACCATATTTAGGTACCTAAATTGTAATCTGCAGTTCCTATTGCCTCATGATCGGATTCCTTATATAAGAATAGGATTGTCAAAAGTGCCTAAGTTAATCAGTTAAAGAGACTTGTATTTCTAACCCACTTGAACAATTTGAAGAATCTCTTTCTTGGGGGGACATCCTCACCCCAGTGAAGACAATCAGAATAATTTCACTGACTTCAGTGGTGTCCAGATTTCCCTGGATATCTAATATACCTTACTTAGAACACTCGGCCAAGATTTTCAAAGCAGGCTTAAATTCACATATATCATGTAAGCTGCTGAGTCTTCTCCACTTCTGAAGATCAGGTAGGGTTCTAAATATGGATTTAAGTTACTTCTCTGGATTTGCGGCTTCTAGTTTTGAAAATCCTGGCTCCAAGTCAGTTAGAAATATTGGGGGAGATTGTCAAAAGTGTCTTAAGGGACTTGGCTTGAATTTGAAAGATTCATCACTTTTGAAAATTCTACCTGTCCTTGATTTCATGCAAGTATTTTGATTATAAATAATAAGAAAACAATATTTAAAACTAAAGGCTATGCTCCATGTTCCTGTACAATATAGAATAAGCTCTGCATGAGATATTTCATAGTCCATTGAAATACTGTTAAATTAAAATTATGCCCATAAAATATTATAAATAATGCAATCCTCAGAATAGAATTTTCTTCAACCAAGAGTTGCTTCTTTACCTGACCAAAACAAGCAAAAATATTTTGCATAGCTATAACCAGTAGGGGTGTGTGAAGCAGGCCCTATTCAATTTGCATTCTGCCTGAATCGGGGACAGTGATTTGATTTGTTGATTCAGATCACTGTCCCCGATTCGATTCATTTCTGAAGATTCAATACTGATTTGGAGAATCAGCGATTTAGACATAGACACAGCTTTAAATGTTTTTCCTACATGCCTTGAGGTACCAGTGCGGTTCATGAATGCTGTGATAGATGGAGCATCCCATAGGAGCGTGGGGGGCCCCCCCAACGTGCTCAGCGGCGAACCCAGAAGTGGATCAGAAGTACTTCCAATTCACTTCCGGGTCCACTGGGGAGCGTGCAGGGGGGCCCCCCGTGCCCCCCCCCGGCTCCTCAATCATCTGCGGGGGGACCCCAGGTGCCCCCCCCAGACCCAGGAGGCACCAGTTGCTGAGCTGGGGGGCGCGGGGGGACCCCCCAGTGTGATCTCCAGCAGACCCGGAAGTGAACCGGTAGTGCTTCTGGTCCGTTTCTGAGTCTGCTGCCAAGCATGCTGGGGGAGCCCCCTGTGCTTCTGTGGGACACTCCATGCACCCCAGCATCGCAATATTCACAAGCTGCCTGCTACCTAGAGGTACATAGAAAAAACATTTAAAGCTGTGTCTATGTCTGAATCGCCAAATCTTTCCGAATTGATTCAGAGGGTTCCAATTCAATTCGGAGAAATTAAAGGGTCCTCTGATTCCATTCGGATTCAGAGATTCAGCCACTGAATTAGGCCAAATTGAATCAGGGACCAAAGCTTCACACAGGCCCAATAACCAGCTTCATTGTCTGGCCAACTCGTATTATCGAAGGCATCATTCATTTAAAGCTTTGTTTTAGAAAAGTATGTACAAAGGGCCAATTTTGCTCAATTATGAGAAGACAGAAATCATTTTCACTAAATATAAAAAATAATCTGTTGCTCACTTGACCCTATACGCTTTACAGCAGTCAAAAATCCTTATTTTTAAGAATGATTAAAATGACTATGCTAGACATGTTAGATATTTGCCAAGAATAAATTTCTACTAATTCCATGTCTACACAAAAATTTACAAATAATTAATTAGTTATGAAGCACATGGCTATACTGTACATCTTGCAGTCAAGTTCAGTGCTTAATTATTTGCCTCCTGTAACTGACATTGAGGCACATGGGTTTTGTTATGTCATTCTTGGGATATCCAGAATGCAATATCCTATACCAATTAGACTGCAAACAATTATTCTACATGAAATAAAAATATGCATATTCAATATCTGTATTACTGTATCATCTAGATGTTTTTGGCTGGGGTGAGGCTCAATTGTGCTAGGTACTGTACGAACATATATTGAGAGACAGACTCCTCCAAAGAATTTATGATCTGAATGTAAAACAGCAATGTTGATCATACACTTATGGGGGGTGGTGGAGGGAGATGGGAGTGGCAGCAATACAAACATAATTTAGTTATACTATTAATAGCTGTGTGTACAATTTATAGGAACCAAAGTGGTTTATGTTTGTATGCCTAGAGAAAAATACATACATTAATTGAACTGGTCCCCAGCTATCAATGTTCAGTACTGGGTAGAAGTGTTCATCATAGTGATTCTCAAGAAGGCATGACATAGAATGGTTTTATATGTTAATTTGGGGTGGCTGTTTCATGAATAAGAAATCATTGAACAAAGTGAAAAGGCATTTTTAAGAAGAAAGACTAACCAAGTGGTAAAAGTTTAGTAAACAAACAGGAACTGTTAAAATGGTCATTTTCCGTACCAGAGACAAAATTAAAATAATAAAACTCTGAATGTACACACACATAACATTTAGACTAGTTTAAATGCAGTTCAAACCCAAAACAGACAAACAAGTCTGTTAAATTAGTTTAAAGCTACTGAAATGCTTCAAAAGTATACCTGGAAAGCAACCAGTGAACCAGATTATTGCAAACCAGCTCAGTGTTATATGTAGACACCAAGTGTTCCATGACATGAATCTAGTCAGTCCTCCAGTCACAACTCCTCACTGCATTGCTCCTCACCCTCTAACGGCTACAATTGGCTGCTGTTGTGAAGCCTGCACTCTGGGTGAGGCTATCTATGAGTACCCTGAGAGGAAATGCCCTCCAGCTCATCTGCCATGCCTTTGGTGTTAACAAAAACAAGGAGAATTCAGTGATAAAATATGGGTTCCACCTTTTAGGGCTACTCACAGCACAGGAGGTCGATGGTCTGGGGCTCCACGTCCCCTACACCTTGCCCACGCACCATCCATAGTGTTGCTGAGGATATCTTTGCCACCCAGGCCAAGCCGCTGGGTTCTCTTGAAAGTATCAGTGTCAGGTTTATTCCAGTGAAGTTCTTCTGTTCCTCATCTTCTGTGAGGCAGTGGTCGGCCTAACAGTTACTATCTGGATATCCATTCTCAAAGTATCAGAAAACAGTCAGGTTAAACAAACCCAGTGTGACAGGGGGAAAGCTCAGGGCCGGGACTCATCATTGGCCGCCCATCTGTCTAAGGCAGCCTGCCCCGATTCACTTGCCACAATAAGGGAGGGTGCCCATTAAGTGCCCTGATGCCTAGGGCATTATACATGGCTCCAACCTTCCCTATAGCATGTCCCATGCCTCACAGATGGCATCCAAAGTGAAAATTGTCTCAGGTGTCCTGATACATGCCTGGGCCTCCTGCCCTCTCACTAGGGCCTCTACTCACACTGTGCCCTCTTCTCACCCTCTTTCACTCAGGCCTCTAACTTATGCCCTTTCACTGGGGCTTACATCACTGAACTGTGGGGCTGGTCTCTGCACCCTCATGCACAACCCTTCAGGCCACCTCTGTGAACCCTACTCTGTGCAGCCTACTACATACTCTAAGCCCCCTCCCTAGGGCCACTACTTTGCCCTCTCTCACTGGGGCAATGGGGCCTTATGCCCCATGGGACTCAGGTGTCTTTAGAAATTCCTGGACCCTTTCTGTCCCTACTATGGGGATACCCACCATTTTGGGAGGGCTTAGGCTATAAGGCACCCCATACTCACCTTTCACTAGGGAGGTAACTGTTATGGCATTTCCTGGGGACCACCTCCCCCACGAGCAGCCCCACCACACCATCCATCCCTAGCAGGGTGTAATTTTATGTCATGCCCCAGGATCAGGAACCTCCTCCATCCCCATAATTCCTGCCCTATACCTCCAAAGGTGTTCTGAGAGCAGCAGCTCCAGCCGGGTGATGCTATCCCTCTGGCTGCTTGCAGAAACTGCTGGCCCTACTGCCCAGGGTCTGCTCTTATCACTAGCATCTGGGCCATCTTCCCAATCAGGTGGCCTCCTACTGGCCATGTGACTCCTGATTGGGAGTGCAATCACCTGCAGGCTGCCTTGCTGCCTGCTCTGGTCCTTAAAGTGGTGGGCACCAAAGGTGCCCTGCCACACCCAGATATACAAATAATAATATACTTCCCCACAGGGCAAGTATAAGATCCTTTACTCCATGGATCCATCTTGGGAGGCTTCAGACAGGGACTTGAAACTCCTTAGCGAAAATCGTAATCAAGGTTCTGGAGTATACCACTCTTCCTGGTCCTCTGGGATGTCCCAGTCAATGTACATAAAATAATATAAGCCAACACAGGGATCTCTGCCTCCTTGACTGGGTTTACAAACAAGAAAACAAAGACAAACACTTCCGAGGTACTAACAAATAAAGAGAAAATAACATTTGCATGCATAGGCCTCTGTGGAGGCAACTCTTCTCAGACTGCAGTACTCGGCTCTTCCAGAGTTTCCACCCCCTCTCATGAATGAGGGCAGCCCTGTAGGTGGAGACTCCAGTCTCAGTCCCCTTGATTCTCTCCACCTTGGGGTACCTTGGGAGGTGTTTGAACCCTCCCTATAGCAGGCTCTTCCTCCCCCACTTTCCTCTTGTACCAGGCTCTCACTCCCAGCTCTGGCTCCTTGCATGGGGCTGCACCTCCTGGCTTTTCCTCCCTGTACTGGACTCTGTCTCCTGACTCTACTTCTCTGTTTCAGCTCTGCCTCCCTGCTCTGGGCTGCATCTCCTTTTATCCTACAGGCACAGTGTGGATCCCTGAAGTCATTGGTTGCACTTCCTTGATGCGATCCTTGGCCAGAAGCAGCACACAGCTATAAACCAGTGTTGCAGCACCATTCTCTGCTCTGCTGTTGACTGCAGTGTTCCTGCAGACAAGGATAACAAGCTATCAGCCCATCCTGAGGCTTGTTCTGCTGAACTGTGGCTGTCAGTTGCAGTTTCAACACAACAGCCCAGCATCTCGCTATCACAGCTGCTATGATACAGGTCTTGAATTCTACTTAAAGACCACTCACTTCCTACTGTGTCCTCACTCCCTACTCAACCACAACCCCTATTTCTCTCTCCTCCCCAATGTTACCCGTCAGCTCTGTATTCCTGGGGAACCCTGGCACAGTACCCAGCCTGTCTGACTCAGGAAGGACTCTCCCCATCCCACCCCCACCTCTGCCTGAACCAGAACTGATCAGAAGAAGGACTTACAAAAGGCAATGAAGATACAGTGAGAGACACACCTAAACCCCTCCGGATAAGGGTGACAGAATTAAGGCAACTTCCTAGTCTCATTTGCATCAGAGATGAGAGAGGGCGGCAACTCCCTTAGTCCCATTTGCATTAGAGATGGGAAATGGAGGCACCTCCATTAGCATTCAGAATGGAGAACAGAGATTCCAAGGCAGGGACCGCATTGAACTCTGGGACCAGAGAAGCAGGGGAGCACTGCATGATGGGGGATCCCTGCTCCAAATGCTAATCAACTCGCATCTGTACACACCCAGCTCAGCATTTATCAAACCAATTCTAGTGATGACTCCTTTATTGGTACCCAAAACACTGAATCTGCCTGTTTGCATTGTGATATCCCTCAGAGTAACACTACCCATAGCCAGGAATGATCAGCTCCCGTTGCCCAGCATAACAAAAAGAACTCTGGTATACTCCCTTGAGCCATCATTTACCCATAAACAAACCTATTGTTCTCCCTTGAACCATTGTTAGTTCTCTACAAAGCCCCTACCCAAAACTCAAGTTTCTGTACTGGTGCTTGGATCCAAAAGCTGCACCAGTTCCACTCCTTTTCTGCCCCTACCCAAGCTCAAGTTTCTGTTCTGGTTCTTGGATCCAAAAGCTGCACCAGTTCCCCTGGGACTTCACATTCACATTTCCTGCCTGCAATACCTTCACTGATCATGCTGGGGGCTCTGCCCATCTCAAACCATCTGGACCTGAAGCTGAACAGCTTGTCTGCAAGCTCCCCAAACACCTGGGAACCTTGACCGGTTCAAGCTTCACTGAGTGGTGAAACCCCAACTCTCTCTCTCTGTAGCCCACTTTCTAAACCTCAGACTTCTTTAATCCCCCTCTCTCTCCCTGTCTCTCTTACTCTAGGCACAGCTTTCTAAGCCTGATTTATGCTGATCAAACTTGAGCTAGACTTCCCCAAATACCCAATTGAAACTGTGTAATATTGTAACTGCTTGGTTTGTTTGTCTCTCCTTGTCTGGCTATTACTGCTAGTGTCATTACAAGTTTAATATACCTGGCAATAAAATAACTTTTATGGCCAAGCTGAATGCCATACTCTCTCTGAACCTCACTTACTGTTCCTTCTTCTCAACCTCTACATTTGCTCTCCAGCAATGTTTCTTTTACCTAAGCCAAAGATCCCTGTAAAGCCCAAAAATCGTGTGGGGTTTGCTCATCAAGGGAGTTACTACCAGGACAACTGGGGCAAGAGATTAGGAAGTGCTGAGCCAGGGCATGTGAGGGTGTCAGTCTGTTAATGCCTATTGACCCAGCTCGGCTCAGACGTGCTCCGTTCCTTTGCTGAGTCCAGGGCACATGAGGGTGTTAGCCTGGCATTGCTGAGTAACCCTACCCGCTCAGACATGCTCTGTTAGCTTATGTACATGTGTCTGACTGCATTTTTATTGTTGCCCTCCTGAACTAAACTTTGTGCTGAGTCTGGGGCACATGAGGGTGTCAGTCTGGAAATGCTGAGTAACCCTGCCCGCTCAGACATGCTGTGTGTGTGTTTGATCAATTTGGTGGGTGGAGGAACCCAGTCCCATTGAAACTAAACCCTGCACGGTAGCTCCATTGGGGGTGAGGACTTGCAGAAGGGAGAGATAAGTGCCATGTAGAAAAACAAGTAACACAAGCAGTACATTGATAGAATTACAGAGACCCCAGAAACGTAACTAATAAATGAGCATACCCCAAAGGGACAGGCAAACCTGGTAACACCAAGTCCAAACACTCTCCATTTCCCAAGCATCCTAAGTCAGCCAAGCACGATGAAGAGTTTGGTATCAAGTGCAGGCTACTGGACATCACTAAACTCTTCAAAGAGTGACCTCCAAAGCGTGGGTACAAAACTTCTCTCATGTCCACTCACCAACCATGACGTATCCTGGGATGAGAGCCAGAGCACTTCAGTGTCTAAAAGATAATCATTCTACCTAGAATGCTAGTGTGCTGTATTCAGGATGACTGGGTATTATCCAGAATGACCTAGATTAACTGGAGAAATGGTCCAAAATCAATCAGATGACATTCAACAAGGAAAATTGCAAGGTCCTGGACCTAGAATGGAATAATTGCATGCACAAATATAGACTGGGGAATGATTGGCTAATTTGCAGTACTACAGAGAATAGCTGGGGTTAACAGTGCATATAAACCAACAGCATACTGGGGTGCATTAACAATGTGTCTCTTGCAAAACAAGCAAAGTGATTTTTCCAACCTACTTGGCCCTGATGAGGCCTCACCTGGAGCACCATGTCCAGTTTGAGGCCCCACACTTCAAGATATAGGCAGACTGAAAAGACTCCAGTGGAGAGCAGCAAAATTATTAGAGGCTTAGGAACTCTGACTTAGGAAGAAAGGCTAGAAGAACTAGGGTTATTTAGTATGGAGAAGAAAAGGCTGAGGAGGGGATCTGATAACAGTCTTCAAATTTCAAAGAAGATTGAGATGGACTATATTCTGTGGCCGTAGGGGACAGGAGTAGGAGCAATGCCATCAAACTGCAGCACAAGAAATTTAGGCTGGAGTTTAGGAAGAACTTGCTTACTATCTGGGGCTGCTAAGCATTGGAACAGTTTACTCAGAGATGTTATAGACTCTTCATCCCTGGAAATTATCAGAAGCAAATTAGACAGACACTTGACTGAAATGGTTTGTCAGGGATGATCCTGCCTTTAGCAGCAGGCTGTACTATGTGACCTTATGAGGTCCATTCCAGACCTATTTTCCTATGATCCTATGACTTCTCACCCACAACAATTGTGAACCAATCCCGAAACAGTGACATTTAGGAACAGTTCAATTATAACCTGTGTCCAAACCCAGAATGAGTAGCTAAGTATTGTTAATAATTACTGCTGAATTGGTGGTTTCACATCCCAAAGTTCTGAAAACTTTTGTACAGATAATTTTAATAAGTGCAACCAACAAAGTAGATCCAGTGCAACTGAGATCAGAATCTTAATTGGTGCCTCATGTTTATTACAATTTACTGTACTGTATTAAAAGGTGAGTCTATTTTGCCCATGCTAGTGACTATAAATTAATGTCCTATTTACAAAAGTATTTGAACCTTAAGGGTTATAGTCTTATGGTGTTCTAGAACACACACACAATTTTTTTCTGAATGGGTTGTTGCTTCCATGTTTGTGGAAGTCTTGGTTAAGAGAATGTTATGCAAAGGTAGAACAGGGCAGCTCTGTGCTCTGGGCAGCTGCAACACACAGGGCGCCTCTACACATGCACAGTTACTGCACAGTAACCTAAATTATTGAGCTGTAACCAAACATTACTGCATAGTACAGGCACATTTACACATGCATGTCTGTACTGCTCAGTAAATATGGTGATTTACATCAACTTGGGCATAAATTTGATATCTGCATGATGCAGGTATCAAATTTATGCTCGATTAGTTACTGCACAGTGATGCATGTGTAGACGTCTTACTGCACAGTAACACTGTGTCTGTGGACTGATTTGGGACTAACTTTAGCCCCAAGTCAGACCACATGCAGTGTTAATGCGCTTTAACGCCTGCATGTGTAGGCACTGGCCTATGTGCACTTACTGTGCAGTAACTTACTGCACAGTAAATTTAATGCAACGTAATTGCACATGTAGACATGCACACAGAGAAACACCAGGTGCAGTACTACTAGCAGCAGAAGCAGCACATCTTAGCTGTCAGCTGCAGCGGCTGCTATTTTGTTCCCCTCACCGGCAATGGCAGTACCTGAGGCTGTTGCCCCAGTCGCCACCCCACCCCTCCCCGCCCACACACCGTTATGCTCCTAGTGTTATATTAGTATAGAATGCTTTACCACTCCAGCCTTTAATGGACTCAGGGAGCAGACTCATATGTATAGAAGTCTCACCAGAAGAATGCAGATTTCAACGGGTTGCTATGAAATAGCAGGGTGTAGAAGCAGTCAAACTGACTAAAAGACAGGTTTCAGAAGAGAAAAGGGAAAAGAAATAAGGCAGCAACCAGGAAAGAATGAGAATGAGGTAGGGCCAATCCTCAGTTGACTGTGTGAGGGCACTATGACAGTTATGACTGGTCAAATGATTATGGAGGTACCTGCTAGCAACTCCATAGTTAAGAGTTACAGTTCTAAAATGCACTTAATAGGAGCATATACATTCTTAGTTTTTCTGAAAAAGTAGGTGGCCAAGAATTCGTGTACAATTTCATGCAGGCTTAGCTTTTATGCCCTTTGAATATGCTGAAACACCTCCAGCTACCTCTGGCAAATGAAACTGATGTTAACAGAAAATAAACAAACATTGTAGTTAGTGTAAGATTTTGGAACTTGATTCAAAGTGTTATGAAGTCAATTTAAGACTTTGTATTGATTTCAATGTGCCTTGGTTCAAATACCTCTAAAGGGATATTTGATAATATTTTTGCCACAATTTAAAGGCAGCATCTACTTCTGTGTTTGAAATGAGACATCTTTGTTTCCTAAATTAATACATTTGACAGTTATGTTCTCATTGCATTTGTGTACTTGACAAATTAGTTTAGCGGTATCATCCTATTGTCAAAAGTGCAAACAAATCAATTAATCTTATATTGTCCTCCCAATAGCATTCTATGGAAGTAAACAATAGCTAGGTATTTGTTTGCATAACTGTTCAACAGCTATAATGCTCCTTAGCTCTGATGATAGTACAGTATTGTTCTTTGTACTAAAATCTCAGCTGTCTGATTAGTGACAGCAGTATGTGTTGTCTTTCCTGATGAAGTACTTTGTGTGATTATATTAGCTAAAGAAGGTACTGCAAAAATGAATCTATCTGGGATTAGTTCACATTTAGTTAATGACTTAGTATGCTGCATGTCTTGGGATAATATTAATAGGAAAAAAATACTATGGAAGCAATGAATCCTTTTTTGTACTGCAAATACAGGAATAAATGTAACATTAATATGTTACCAAGAGTAAGCGCAGCATTAGTATGCACCAGCTAATTAGAATCAAAATGGTGTCACAGAGGATTTTAAATATTTAAAATGCTCATATATAATGATGGAACATTCATTAGTACAACACATGCTCATATCGTGTGAAAATTTTAAGTGCACTCAGGTGGCAAAAGACAGTAAACAACAATCTCAGGTTGCACCTTCAGGGCTATATTTTCAAAAATGTATTGAAAGAGTTTAGGTGAGAAGCTGCGTGCACAGATAAGTGGATCTATTTTCAGAAGAGCTACTTCATGGTGATCTTAAATTAAAAAAAAAAGATTTATTTCCTTATGGTGTATATCAAAGGTTGGGAATATTTTCTGTTTTTTAAAATATTTTATAACTGGTTCATGTACTTCAGAAATGAACTTGACCTTCCATTATACCTGTAGGAGGTAAGGTTAACTCAGAATGATTGCCAGATCAAGCCTAGAAGCCCAATTCAAAACATAAATGCAGATCAAGGCACATAAATACAGGACAGTAACATACATGAGATGCAATGAGCTCCATTGACATCCCATATAACTTAGAAAAAGGTATTTGCTTAATCATCCTGCTG
>NW_005842106.1:1719583-1741808 GCF_000455745.1 Alligator sinensis
TGAATGGATGACTTGGGTCAGATTTTCACAACAGTTTAGGCATCTAAGCTGTTTTGAAAATCTGACCCAAGTCCCCTAGGTAGAGTAACTACCTATACTCAATGTGGTTGAATGAATATTGCTTTAGAAAACAGATCTGCTTCTCTTATTTACATGTATTTTATGCTGCTGCAGCTACACTGATTTTGGCAGGGGTTTCCCTCTTTTCTTAATTTTTCTTTCCTGACCTTTGTGTTTTTCATTCTTACTCTTAAATTTGCATTAATGTTTGCATCTCATATGCCTATTTGTTTTAATAAGGCATAAAAGAATAAAGAGAAAGGAAAATTAAATACATTCAAAAGTAAGTAAATAAGGGAGGGGGGGAAGTTCTGTTCACAGTGACTCAGCATATATTCTTTAGAAGCATCTCAGTGTTGTTAAATATTAGGATCAGCAAAGAACTTCTAAATCATTTTCATGGGACTCCCTTGTAGGAGGCATCTTAGGAATTTTCTAAGACATCCTTAATTCAGAAAGTCTTAACTCAAAGGCCTTAACAAGTTGAGGGCACCTTAAAACTAAAGCAATTCAGGGAGCAGCCAGCACTCTTAATCTCTTTAGCTTCAGGGCTCTATGAAAAACTGCACAGAAATTGGTCTCATTCATGACTGACCCTCCCACTTCAAAACTTTCATAACTTTAAAAAAACTGACCCATTTCCCTTTTATTTTCAATTGTTTTCATTTTTTATTTATTTCTTAAGACAAATAATAAATCTAGCCAAGCTTCAAGTTTCTATGTTTAGCCATTATTGAGAAATACAAGCACAATATTTAAGAAAACAATGGAAATGCATATATTTTTTGTCTAAAAGCAGCTGAAGTATTATTCAGACTTTTAAAAAAAAATCTCTTTTGGAGGCAGGCCATAATAATAACCTCAAAATAATTATTTGAGCAATGCAAAAGGGGGTGGGGATTACAATCAAAACCATTTCTTTTGATTTTGCCTCCCCAAAACTGCCGGACACTCTGATTTGCAATACCTCTTAAGGACTTCCCAAGATGAAAAGTATGAAACCACTTTGGGTAATCATTCCAATGCTGAACCACCCTCAGAGTTAGAAAGAAATTCCTAATATCCAATTTAAATTTCCCTCATTGCAATTTATTGCTATTACCTCTTGTTCTGTTCCCTGTGGACACAAAATAGTCTATCAACATCTTTATAGCCATCCTTAATGCGTTTGGGGACTGTTATCAAATCCTGCCTCAGACTTGATCCGCCCCCTTGATCAATAGGAATAGATGCTGATCTTTTCAGAGAGATACTGAAGGTATTGTCTATACAGCACAAACCTGTGCCATGAAGAAATAGCTCATGCTAGTTCTGTGCATGCACAGCTGCATATAATAACTTATTATTAAGTTAGAACTACATTTAGCATTCCCATCATTAGCATGCTAATTAATGCATTATCTTGCACAAACTGATGCATTAACATGGGTATTTTACTTCAGGTTCTGGAGTTAGTGGGGTATCTCTGGTTAACACGACCTAGTCCCATAAACATTGCATTTGTGACCTAAACTTTTATTAGGGTGTTGTTATATGTAACAATTTAAATACATGTTCATGGCCCTTAAACCAGGAATGTCCACAAATTAAGGCAGGGAAACACATGCTAAGGGCCCTCTGAGTGGCTTAGAGATAATCCTTTTCCATCAAGAATGACGTCTAACTAGTTTTTGCCAGTTCAGGCTGTGGTCACATGAATCTTAGATTGCTCCACAGGCTCAAAACCAGTTAGAAGTGGTTTTCCAGCATCCCAGGAGGTACTGCTCCCAATTGCTCTATCTTCCCTTTAGCAGTGACAGCAGCTAAAGGGAAGAATGCCCCCTTCTCTCCCATTCCATGCTCTTCCTGAATGCCGGGGCTCCCTCCTACCTCACAGGACTCCCCTTCTGCCCATCTCTCTCAGGACTTCCCCCTTGCCCATCCCCCCCAACCCTGGGGCTATCCCTCTAAGGGCAGGTCAAATTAGTGCTCATTACAGGGGTATTAACCCTTAATGTGTGACTACTCAAAGCACATGCTACATTTAATACCAATTAAAAGTAGCATGTGCTAAATGTAATGTGTGACAAGGACCTTAAACTGCACTGAATAGTATTTCTAGGTTGGTTTTAACACTTGCAGTATTGTCTGAAGGAAAAGGAGGAGTCTACATTGGAAAACTATAACAAACCTGACAATAGCGTTATTGTGCCTCCACAACATAGCAACACTTGGTAGGAAGATAGGTCTGAAAAGAGACTCCTGAAGAGCCTCATATTTTTATATTAACTCAGTCTTTGAATTATATTTTGAATGCCTTGCTTTTCTCTCTCTGAATGTATTAGTTATATTTGATTAGACATAGTGGGTGTGTCCAGAGGACTGGGAACATGTGGTATGCAGTGTCACTGACCCATCTGCAGCACCACACACCGCACACACTGCACATGCAGGCGTTCCCTGTGCTGTTCATTTGCAGCATGGTTTGGGGGGGTGGGGGGGGCAATTGACACTGGTGCCTGGTGTCAAAAACCCCCCAAAAATCTGCACTTAAAAAAAGTGGGGTAGTGCACATGGCAGCAGCACACACCACCCGAACTGAAGCCTGGCCAGCCAGCACCACACTGGCTGCCAGCCAGGCTCCTTGCTGCCAGATCACCCTGTCAGGTTTGACCTAGAAACCACTACACAAAGCCCAAGCAAAAGTCTCTGTTATGTAACTAATGCCCATCTGCAATGATAAGGAGGAGACAGTCTTAGATAAAGGAGGCTTGAAAACAAAAGCAGAATCAGAGGACTAGGGCAAAGAGCTGATTTAAATATTAAGATTCACACCCCTAGGTGGGGAGAAAGTATGCTAATGAAACATACATGTATGGAAATGAGATACATAGCTAAAACACAGGTATAGAGACATGCTCAGTAAAGAACTCCTTGCGTCACTCCCTTATAACCAATTAGCAAACAAGAATGCTTATGAAGGTCCAATACTCCTGTATAAAAGATGCTTAGAATTAAAAATCTGTGTGCTTGTTACGTGAAATTATTCCGCTTGCACCTTGTATTGCTAGCAATAAATCTTTATACTTTCACCCCTGGTATCTTTATTGGCTTTTGCATACCGGGCACGATCCCAGACTTGAGCTGGGGCTCAACAACCCCAGCTGCAGCCCCTGGAAGACCCCAGGCACCCAGGTAAAGCTGCTGGGGCCAGCCCAAGTGCTGGCTCCACAGCCTTCCCTACCCTCCCAGGGCAATGGTGCCACACGCCAGAGTGTGCATGCAAAGGTGTTCCCTGGGGACAAGTAGCAGAGCCACATACTGTGCTGCTGCTGTTTATCCCTGGGGAAACAGACACTCTCACTCATGGGGATACACCCAGTGTGTTTATAAGATTTTATCTTATTCTATACCATTTTGCATGATTTTTCAATTTTTGGTTAGCTGTTCTTGATATATCAAGAGTGGTAGCAGTTTGCATGGTTTGTGGATTTTATTTTTATTAGGGCTTAAATGGTATTTTTAAATCCCAAATAAAAATTTACAATAAACATTTTTTAATTATTTCAATATATAACGTATCCTTTCGTTTCTTGATCAGTACCAAAATGGAAAGCCAGCACTAAGATTAGTGTTTTCACCATGTATCATCATTATTTACACATTAAATAAATATCTTAGTTTTAGGTGCTCAACTAAGTATCTAATTATGCTGAAAAATTGCAATTGGGTGCTGAAATAGATGATCATAGACATATGTTGACACCACTCATTCCTGTGACTTTATATAAAGCAATCAAGTATCTGGGAATGCAGTTGTGCACCCAGTTTTAGTTCTGGTTCTGTAACCCTTTCCAATATGAATACTTTGTACTCGTATGATAAGATCCATTTATTTCACTACGGTTAAGCTAATATATATGAGAGAGAGAGAGAGACCTAAGATGTGCTAGACACTTTAAATTTTGCTCAGGAAACAAGGTTCTTGCTTTAAAGAGAGACTCACATAATGATCAAATCTAAAGGGCACGTTATGTCATTACATTTATGCATATGGGGCTCCCTTGATAGCTGAACTCAAGGATAGCTGATAGCAAGGATCTGGTTTTCCTTTTGCCATGGAAAAACATGGAAAAAGGTGGATTTTCTCCTTTGAAGGAGAAAAACTCAGGAAACAGTGGATTTTCTCTTTCAGGCTGGCAGAGTTCCAACTTGCAAAGGGCTGCTTGGGGCCAGGGGGAGCAGGAGGAGGCACCATGTGCATATGCACACACACACGCATACATGCACATGGAAGCCAGGAAGTGTGGTGGAGCGCAGCTCATGTAGGTCAGGAGCAAGTGGAGAGCAGCTCTCACCATTCCTTCTAGGTAAGTCTATGGGGACAGATGAGCACAAAGGGGCAGGGAAGCACAGGTGATGCACCAGGGGGAGTGCCTCCCCAGATCTCTGTGCCCACAGTGGGATGCAGAGCTGCAGCTGAGCCGGAGAAGGTCCAGGCAGTTTCTGCCTCCATGGTCCAACAGGTGGATCCAGTGCAGAAGGGAGTGCTCTGCTGCCATGGCTGCCAAGCTAAAACACCCCCTGCCTGCCCAACATCAGCGGGAGGCACAATTTTGTGCTGCAGCTGCTGCAGTACCTAACCTTCATGGCCATGGCAGCATGGCACTTTCTCCCATGCCAGATCCTGCCTACTAGGCCACAGAAGTGACTCCTGTCCAGAGCTGGTCCAGCCCGGCTTCAGCCCCATGCTCTGCTGTTGGTGCAGAGATCTGGGGGGGGGCACATGCCCCCCCTGTGCTTCCCATGCATCGCTTGTGTCCACACCCCTACCACACACTGCAGGGGGGGGGGGGGAGAGGACCTAGGGGTGGCAGCAGCAGTTTGGGTGTGAGGGGCACCAGCAGGGCTGAGGGGCACTGTGGGTTGTCACAACCCAAGGGTGTGATTTTTGTTTTGTGTGTGCTTTGGCACCACTGAATTATTTTCTCGCCAATTTGTAGCTTTCTTTGCAGTGTGCATTTCTTCTTTGCAGCACAGAAATGCACTTTGCAAAGATTTCCCGCCATTTGTATTATAATTTGAGCCCCATTATTGGCTTGCGTTAAATTATTCACACGTGGCAGCTAGTGATTGGCTTGCTAGCCGTATAAAAAGCTTAAGTGGTTTCCGCCCAAGTTGGAGGACTCCACGAACACCAGGAGGAGGAGACTTCACGCTGTGTGAAGATCTCTAAGCGCTGCAGAGCCTATTGGACCCAGCACATTTCAAGCAGGCAACAGGGGTCTGATCAGCCTCTAGCCTCTCCCCGTCACCAAGCGCAATCCTCGACGTATCCCTCTTCCCTGCGCGCAAAAGGATCCACGGAGCCTCGACAACTCCGTGGGAGAGATCTGAATATTGTCTGAGTCCTCAAACGAGGATTTAAGTGGAGCTGTGCCTGGGAAACTGTCCAGTCTACACCGCGACCATCTTCGGTGTAAGTAAACAATCTTGAATCAACCATTACGCGTCTGTGCCTAATTCTAGCGTGTCGCCTGTTTTCTCCGACCCAGCGTGCCCGGGCTGCCGGCCACAGCCTGCGCGACGCGAAAAAGGGCCCGGATCACTCCCGGCCCACACATGGGTCAGGAGTGAGGGGCCATAGTAGAGCCAGGAGGCTGTTGGTCAGAAGTGAGGGGCCTTGCACAGTAGGTCTGTGCGAATAGGGAAGTATTTGATTCGGATTCGGCCAATTCAGAGGACAGTGATTTCATTCAGAGATTTGAATCACTGTTCTTAATTGATTTGGCTGAATCAGCTTAGGAAGATTCGATGCTGATTCATAGAGATTCAGATCGGCCAGGGAGAGGCAGGCACAGCTGGGTGGCTGCAGGTTCTCTTGTGACTCCTCCGGCTGTGCCTGCATCTTCCCAGGTGGTGGGGAGATATGGGAGAAGCCCCCATGGCTGTCCTGTGTGGCCCTATCCCCCACCCAGCCCAGCCTCCCGGCATTTAAAAAAAAAGTCCTGCACTCACCAACTACAGCAGCAGCAACTGGAGCCTCTGGGCACCCATGGCAGAGCACCCCCCATGCAGTGCAAGACAGTGGGGGACAGTGGGGATCACCCCCATCCCCTGCCTGGCACCCACACTGCAGCTGCCCCATGGCACGGGTGCAGTGCAGCTTGGCAGGGTGCCTCATGCTGTCTGGGAGCTGGGGTGGCTCCACATTCATAGATTGTTAGGGGCTGGAAGGGACCTTGCAGATCCTTGGGTCCCGCCCCCCCCCCCCCCCCCCCTAGGCAGGAAGACAACTGGAGTCAAGTGACCCCAGCAAGTTGACTCTCCAGTCTCCTCTTGTAAACATCCAGGGTAGGTGACTGTACCACCTGTGGAGGGAGTTTATTCCACCCCAACTGTGAAGGTGTTTTTCCTAGTATTAAGCCTGAAGCAACCTTCCAGGAGTTTATATCCATTAGTCCTGGTCTCCCCAGGGTTGCTCTAGTGAACAGCTCTCTAATCATCCCCCCAGCTCTTCCCAGGGGGTACAAGCCCTGGATCTGTGAGTGGGGTTTCAGAAGGTTGCTACTGCCAGCTGGGGAAAATAGCTCAGAGTTACCGCCATCACCAGCTGACAGCAGCAACCTGCTGTAATCCTGCATCATCTAGGGGCTGACTCCACGTCAGCCAGAGCCTGGCGGCACTCAGCCCCAGCTCCCAGATGGCGTGTGATGCCCTGCCAAGCTGCGCTGCACCTGCAACATGGGGCAGCTGCAGCACAGGTGCCAGGCAGGGAGGTGATGCCCGCTGCCCCCCATTGCATGATGGAGGCTCTGCTATGAGTGCCCAGATGCCCCAATTGCCACTCTTGCAGCTGGTGAGAATAGGGCTATTTTTTTTTTTTTTTTTTAAGTCCCGGGAGGCTAGGTCAGGCAGGGATTGGGTCCAGGCAGTGCAACCATGGGGGCTTATCCCACAGCTCCTCCATATGTGCCTGCCTCTGCCTTAGCATGGGGAGCTGTGGGGGCTGTGCCCTGTTGCTGCTTGATCAGCTGGCGCGGGTGGGAGGGGGGCACAGCGCAGATATGGCTTGCTTCAGGAGGCAGCAGGGTATAGCCCCCACTCTCAGTGCTGGCACACCCTATCAGCACTGGGAGCAGTGGCTCTGCCCTGTTGCCACTTGTCAGCCGGCACAGGGGGCGTGGGATATGGGTGCGGCAGCACTGGGAGAGGGGGCTATGCCCTGCTGCTACTTGCCCCCTTCCACCTGGAGCAAGCCACTCCTGCATCGCATCCCACCCCACCACACCTAGCTGGGCAAGCAGCAGCAAGGTGGAGACTGCACTCCCAGTGCTGCCACACCCACATCCCATGCTCCCCACCCCGCTTTGAGTAACATGTGCCCCCCTGCCCCAGCTGGGCAGCTTGTCCCAGTCCCAATCCCTCCCTCCCCCTAAGCCTTTTCCCTCCCCAACAGATTTACCAGCTGGAGGTAGCTGTCAGCTGCCTGTTTAGTCTATGGCTGAATCCCTGAATTGGCCGAATCTTTTTCCAAAACTTTTCCAAATAAATTTGGAGCTTTTACTTGGTCTCCTGATTTGATTCAGATTCGGTCCCCGAATCCAGCCAAAACTCCTCTGAATTGAATAATCTACTGAAGCGTTGCACAGCCCTACTTAGCAGGGCTATGGGTTGAGAGTGAGGGGCGCTGGCAGGTCTGGAGATGCTCTGGCTTGGGAGTGAAGAGCAATGGCAGGGGCAGGGCACCAGCATATCAGGGCTACTCAGTACCGCAAAGCAGCCACAGCTAGACCCACATCCTGGTGAGTGAAGGGGGCAGGGAGAGCTCTAATTTTCTATGATAAAAACAAAATCAAACAAAATATATAGGTATTTAGAAATTATTTTTTATAATGATTGAGGCACTTGTAGGCTTCCAGATTTATTGATATATTTATAGTTTTAAAGCAAACATGTTCAACTGATGCCTATATATAGTAGCATTTCATTTTAATCATGGAAAAATGTGGATTTGGGGCTTTTCTAATCACAAAATTTGGGAATTTTAAAAAATTATTATTAGAGAATTGGGATTTTTTTTCTTAGAGAAAACCAGGATCCCCACTCATTACCATCTACTGTGGATCTGTTGTGTAAGTTTGATTGGGGGAAGGATTACAGAACATCATTCAGAAGTGTGCATCTTTGTCTGCTATGGACTTTGAAGAGGTTAACTTTGAAGGGGTCTACAGCCCTAGTGGAGCAGCTCTGCAAGCCATGACTTGTAAGTAGGCTTGAAAGGACTCAATTTTTTATTGATAAACATCAATAGATGGAGAATTCACCTCAAACTCACAGACCAATGGAAAACTTTTTCCGTCAGCAATAATCAAAATGTATAGAAAAGGGACTGTAACAAGAACATTTATCCCTGTCCTGGACACTGGAGAAAAAGAGAGACAGAGGGACAGAAGATGGAGGGGTTAAAAAGAAAACTCATAGGCAGCCTAATGACTTGTCCGAGGTGCAGGAGGCAGGCTGGAGGGAGATAACCAGCTACTTAAGCCCCTACCCAAAGCCCAGAGGTGGGAGGGGGAAAACAGGGAAAAATATTTGAAGCTCTAGTCTGATGGCACAAGGGTTCTGCCCAAGCCAGGTTGGCTACGTGTGGGGGGGGCCCCCCCAAGGGTGGCTGTCACCTCTCCCCTGCCTGCCTAGCTCTTTCCTGATGAAGACTAAAACAAGTATGATTTATATATTTTTTAAAAATATTTTTACCTTTTTATACTTTGACATGTGAATTTTTTAAGGTTTTTACCAGTATACTACCATTTCTAAATTGTCTGTCCTCCACAACCCTAATTTCATGCAATCCTGAAAATTTCAGTCCATAAAAACTGGGGAAAAAACCCCCAATTTTCATAGTTTCATAGTAGCTAGGGTCAGGAGGGACCTGAACAGATCATCTAGCCTGACCCCCTGTCACAGACAGGAATGAATGCTGGGATCACAAGACCCCAGACAGGTGATCATCCAACCTCCTCTTAAATTTGCCCAAGGTAGGGGTGAGGACCACCTCCCTGGGAAGTTGGTTCCAGATTTTGGCCACCCTAAGTGTAAAATATTGCCTTCTGGTCTCCAGCCTAAACCTATTCTCCATCAGCTTATTACCATTGTTCCTCATCACCCCAGGTGGTGCTGGGGAGAAAAGAGCTCTGCCTATTTGCTGTTGATCTCCCCTGATGAGCTTGTAGGCAGCCACCAGGTCCCCCCCTCAGCCTCCTCTTGCTGAGGCTGAACAGGTTCAGGTCCCTCAGTCTCTCCACGTAGGGCCTGTCCTGCTGCCCTCTTACCAAGCAGGTGGCCTTCCTCTGAACCCTCTCCAGGCTGGCCACATCCCTTTTGAAGTGCGGTGCCCAGTACTGGATGCAGTACTCCAACTGTGACCTGACCAAAGTCACATAGAGGGGGAGTATCACCTCTCTGGACTGGCTTGAGATGCACCTTTGGATGCATGACAAGGTATGGGTGGCCTTGCTGGCTGCAGTCTGGCATTGGCGGCTCATGTTCATCTTGGAGTCAGTAATGACTCTGAGATCCCTTTCCGTCTCTGTGTTTTCAAGAGGGGAAACCCCCAGCCTGTATGTATGCTTTGAATTCCTTCTCCCAAGGTGCAGCATCCTGCATTTGTCTACGTTGAACCCCATCCTATTCTCATCTGCCCACTTTTGTAGTCTGTCTAAATCTAGTTGCAGCCTCTCTCTCTCTCCCATCAAGTGTGTCCATCTCGCCCCACATCTTAGTGTCATCAGCAAACTCGGACAGCATGCTTTCTACCCCCTCGTCCAAGTCTCTGATGAAGATGTTAAACAGTGCGGGCCCGAGGACCAAGCCCTGGGGTACCCCACTGCTCACATCTTGCCAGGTTGAGTACAACCTGTCCACTGCTACTCTCTGGGTGCACCCCATCAGCCAATTTTTACTCATCCAACTGTGCAGGCATTGATGCCGCAGTCACTTAATCTTTGATGAGCGTGGGGTGAGAGACAGTGTCAAAGGCCTTCTTAAAATCTACAAAGACTACGGCCACAGCGACACCATCATCCAAGGATTTAGTTACTTGGTCGTAAAAGGCAATCAGGTTGGTCTGGCAGGACCTGCCTTTGGTGAACCCATGCTGACTGCCCCTGAGCATGATCTACCCTGCAGGCCCCCCCACAGATATGCTCCTTGATGATCCTCTCCAAATCAATTTTGTGCAATCCTGAAAATGTTAATTGGAAAAAAATTGAAATAAATGCTCAAAAATAAACACCAATCTTAGCAGTCAAAATTATTAAAAAAAAAACCCCAAACAAAAAACCCCCCAAAACCCACAAAAATTGAATTCTGCCAAGCCTACCTATAAGGAAGAATTGTTCAGACCAGATAGGCCACTTTTATATTATCTCCCTTTTGTACCTCAGATTGCCACCAAGAGATGAACCCCACTTGTTCCTGCTCTGCGTCTACCCCAGCCCAGTAATTAGTCACTATAAATGACTTAGAAGGGTCTTGAATGCACACCTGAGCAACATAACCATAACCAGGCTTTCTATTTCAGACCATTTCTAAGTGGTCTACACTGCCTAAACTAGCCTGGGACACTGTAAGGGAGCTAGGTCTTGCTGCCTGGAGCCAAGTTGCATCTCTGCTGTAACAGGTGTGTTCTATCCTTTGAAAATTCTTCTGCCATGCCTTGATGGTTAAAGAGAAAGGTGCCAAATACTTTGGGAGACAAAAACTCAGTTAAAGGCTCAGGAGGTTGGCTTATCTCCGCAGGGCCCCATACCCTGCCCTAACCACACCAGATGTGCCGGGCTTGTTGTTGCTTGCCTACTGGACAGAGAATCTGGTCTTAGTCCTGTGAGCCCCCTAGTTGGGGTCTTCTGCTAAGTTGGCTGCTTGCCCTGTTCTTTCCCACATGGGTCCCAAGACAGTCACCTCACAGTTCTAATTCTGCCCTTACTTTCAGGGTCAAGATGGACTCACCCCTTCTAGAGGTGTAATCTCATCCCCATCTCTTCTTTCTTCTAGGGTCCTGAAGCAGTTATTTTCATCCCTTGGGACTGGACCCACTGACAGAGTGGTCTCCCCCATTGCTTCACGAGCTCTTGGGTAAGTTTGGGGACTGAGGCTTTCCTCCAAGCCTCAAGGTCAGTTTCTCCTCTAGTCTTCTTTCTGTTTCCTCTATCTTCACCTTGCTCCCCTTTTCTCTGGGCCAATCCTGGACACTCCCTCAGCATCCTTTTAAATTCCCTTTTTCTTCTGCTGTGTCCCATGGTGGTGTCTGATTTGCTGTTTTCTCGACACAGATGTTTTCCTTTTTTAGCATGGTTTTCTTCTTTTTTGTCTGCTGCACCATTTTCCTAGTCCCAGACTTGAACTCCAGCAGCTGGGGTAGCCACGACAGCCTTTGAACTGCCGTAGCCCCAGCTGGTTCTTTTAATTCATCAGGGCACGGCATCTTTCCCACCTTGGCTTGGCACAGTTTCTTCAGCATCCTCTGGTAAATTTTGTTTCCTTATATTCTTCCTCGCTTTACTGTGGCAGAGTGTCTTGGCCACGCTGTCACAGACACATGAGGAATGGGAGCAAATGAACAGGAGTTCCTCCTATTGAGAAAGAAATATGGACTTTGTCCCATTACAGATTTCTGGGAACAAAAAATTCATGAGAAAATTTCAAGTTTTATATGATGTCTTTTCCTTTCCTCTTAAATTGGGCTCAAGGCTATTAATTTACACACTTTCTTAAAGCTATCAGACTGGTTCCCAGGATGTCTGTCAAACATTACACATGTACAGAACAAACTTCCCTCTTGAGTTAGCATCTTGCTAATACTGGTCTCAGCACACTGGCAGACTGACCATAGTCAAGTTCTATAGTTCTTCCTTAATTAGAAGGTGTAAACCCACCCTCCTGGGGTCTTCCAACATGGCTGACTCACAGCAATGGGAATATGCAAAAGTCATTTAAAAGAATAAACAGGACTATTAGAAACATGTTCATCTGAGAACAATGCTTTTGGATTCCACGTGCCTGTGTCCCCCTTCACTAGAGTTTCCTATGACATTTGAGATAAATGAAAAGAATGAAGTTTTTGTTAACCACAGCTCTGAGCACCACAAGCTATGAGAAGATGGTTATGGCTTCCATAGGCATTACTTTCCAGAAAGTTCTCAAAAATCCATTAGTACTGGAATGGGAGCCTGGGCTTCATATGCAAGTAAGCAAATACTTCTGAAGAATAACAATCACCATGGCAAAGAATAGTTTAAGTCAAAGTATAACTTAAATCACTCTGTTTATCACCCAACTCCATGGAGGATATGGTAGAAATCGGATTGTTTTGGAAATTGTTATCAGTACTAATTCAAATACTGCTCCATGATACAAATATATAATGCCCTTTGTCTTCAGTGGAAGTTTTATGTATTGCACTAAGAGCTGAACTCATCCCAAGAACTCTGCTCAGTTGCATTCCAGAAATTAATGGATGTTTATAGACAATTGTGAACAGTTCTCGTTATGGGAAGGTGCAGAAAAGAAAGTGAAATAGAAAAATGATAGGACAAGAAAAAAAAAAAGAGACTAGGAAAAAAAAGAATAAAGAGATACGTTTCACATTTTTATTCTGTGTCAAGACAGCTATAAAGTTACTGAAAGTGGAAAAAAAAAATATCCATAACATGTCTTAGGGAATAAACTAGAATGATTAAAAGCTTCAGAAAAAGGGGAGACTAACAATAAGGAGCTCAGAGTATTGATTACTTAAGCAGAAATACCCCCTCAGTACACTTTAATAAGGTTCACATAAAAGCTAAAGGATGTTAGCAATTGGTGGGTCTTGAGAGACATCAGAACTCATCATGCTGGGCCATGAGTCTCTGTAAGATAATACTTTTCCTTAAATCAATGTAAAGGTAACAGATATTCTTTTTAACTACAGTTGAAAGTTGTGTGTTAAAATTTTGGAGGAAAGTCCTGGACAACTTTCGTATGGGTAATAAAAAAACAAACAAACTTACAGAGTGTGCACATACTGGACTAAGCTCATTTCCATCAAATGCAGTGTGGGTTGACATTGACACACTATTTTTTTTAATCAGATTATTGCTCCCAAGTATTATTAGTTTAAGGTATCCAAAAAATGTGAAACATACTTTAGGAAATAACTAGAAAGTTATCATTCCAGTCCTGAACAATTTGGACAAGATGAATTACATCTTGGTGTAGCAGAACCGAATCCCAGGGATGGCCATAACACACCCTGGTGGCTTCATGACTCCAGCCCTGTTCTGGCTCCTAATGTACCCTCCCTCTTCTCCTTCCTGCCACACGTTGATGAAGTTACTGGTTCTTGAAATGGTAGTCTGCCCCAGGGTCCCAAAGTGAATTCTTATCTACTACTAGTCAGCAAGTTCCTCCCAAACCCCTCTGATTACCACCTAGCCCTCAAGTGCTAAGCGTGGTCCTCCTGGCCCATCTATGCTTTGGAGCATTAAATTACCTTAAAAGCTAATTTCATGTTATTCAACCTCCCTTAGAGCCACGCCCATGCCTCACAGGTATTACCATTCCATCAGTTTCCCTTATTGGGACCTCAGCTTTGTCAGCCTCCAACTCTTTGCTCTCACAGCCCCCCCTTTTGCCTTGGCCCACTGCACTGAACATTAGTTTATTAGGTACCAGCCCTTGCCTTAACCTTCTCAGCTTTGGGTCCCAGGTCCTAGTCTTGCCCCTGTAGGGCTTTGGTCTCACCCCTTGAGGGTCATGTGGCTCCTGGCCCTGTCTTTGCCCTTCTCAGTCACTGGGTCCTCTGGCCCTGGTTCTCACATTCTTGAGCTATGGCCTCAGATGGTTTAGGTTTCCACCCTCACCAGCTGCTGCCCATCAGCACCTCAAGCCTGGCCCCTGGCTGGTCTCAAAACAGTTATGTACCCTTCAGGCACCAGTGGGACCTCTGTACCACCCCTAATAGTTCCAACCCAAATTAAAATTCAAATGAAAAGCATAAGCATCCTGGCTATAACTAAGACTCTCAACACATTGATTGTATAACAAAATGCCTCCTCATCCTGGGTCCCAACTCCATTCAAGCTCCCAGCTCCTTACTTCCTGTTCCCAAGCACAGCCACAGCCACAGCCACAGCCACAGCCACCTTGCTGCAGAGCTCTTCTACCTATGGCTTGCAGGGCCAAACTGAATGCCCTGGCTCAGGCCCTGGGCTTATATGCCTCCCAAGTGTACTTCTTCTAGCCATGTGGCTCCCCAACCACCTGCAGGTGTTTCTAATTGGGCTTGCTGGCTGGCCTCCAAGGCAGCCTACAGCTGCTAGCCTAGCAGCTGTACCAGTGCCCTGGTTGCTCAAACAGGGCTCTGCCCTATTATATTATTGCAGAGCTGTGAGCTGTGCAATAGGCACTCTGCTGCCCAAGCAGGCTCTGCCCTATCCTACTGTCGCAAAGCATTAGCACTCCTAGCCTTTAAGTCCCTGGCAGCCTGTTCTCCCTCAGCTCATAACAAGCAGCCTTCCCCACCTGGGGATCTCCCCACTGCTGTTTCTACCATATAGTAATGGGGAGCCCCTGGCTCCCTGTTACACTTGGCTTTAGCTCTGACCCTTTTCACTATTGTAGTATGAGGAAAGAGTAAGAAATTAGGCTTAAATATCAGCTGGTTGGAAGGGTTCCTGGTTTACAGGTAATATCAATTAGTATTAAGCTGGTATAGCTAGCTGTATTCTTTTCTTTTGATGATCAACCAACCCCTTGAGATCAGGAGGATGACAACTGCATGCAGTGATGCTTTCCTGGCATAAATAACCTGTAGGATCTAGTAAAAGCTACGTAATACAGAGTGTCACCTAATGAGCTCTTTCCACTTAGTAAACATCAACCATACTGGTGGTGTTAACAGAAAGATATTAGAATTTCCTAAAAACATACTTTTGTTGTATGGCAGCTTCTCAGACAATAGCTAGTCATTGGAACTAAAATAGCTACTGTCCTCTGAACTATTTGCTAACGCACATTGTTTCTAAACTAGCTGTAAGTGTAACAAGCCCTAGAGTTTTTCTTGAGATGTCCCCCAACATTACATTCCACTGAGAAATGTTGACTTGATAAACTATGAAAAGATCGGAAAAACTGACACATTTGTCAAGCCTGAACTGGTGCTTAAAGACAGATCATTTGACAAAGTAAATCATGTGAAAGCCATGTTCAAGGAAACATTTGACAAACTGTCAAAACTTTCTTGGTCAGGAGCCGGGTAATGTTACTTCTAGATAAAATGGTGGCTCTGTCAAAGAAATTAATATTCATTCTGCATCAATACTGCTCTTAAATAAGTTTTCCCTCCTTTGAAAATCCAGCTGAACCATAATAGAAATCATGCTTAATGTCAGATTCATTTAGGCATTGATGCACTATAATTTATCCAGTTAAGAGATGCACACTAAAGGTCTCCTGCTAAGCTGACATAAATCAGCATAACTCCTTTGATTTCAGTGAACTATGCCACTGAAGGCCAACTTTTTGGCAGGTGTACCGAATATTTAGCCCTGTGCCTTCTTTGAGTACCATGCCAATTCCATTGCCCTTCCTGCTGTGCTTTCTGCTCCCTGCTCTGATCTAATTCCCTGCCATATGTTATTTGCCCCCTCCCTGATCTGCAGTCTACAACATGCAGAGGGTGTCTATGTAACATGTGGCACTTGCACCATAGGTTGGCTACACTTGAGCTACTCTGAAAAAAACATTCACTCCACAAGTGTCTTTATGACAAGAGTCTACCCTGTCTTAATATTAATCACATACCAGCACCAAAGGGGTAAAAGCAGGGCTGGGGAAAATATGGCCCACAGGCCCTATCTGGCCTATGAAGAGGCTTTGTCTGGCCCATGGTGAGTCCTTTGGCATTGTGCCACAGTGGCACGTCCCCTGGGCACGCAGCAGGGCTGGGGCAGTTTCTCACTGGACTCCCTTTCTAGGCAGCCCAGGCAGTGGCAGCTGCTGGCCCCAGCCCTGCGGTACTAGCTGGGACCCATACACAGCCACAACCTGCTCCGCACCTGCTGCAGACTTGCCTGCCGGTGGGGTAAAAGTGTGCTCAGGGCAGGGGAAAAGCGGCCCTGCCCCCACACTGGGCTGCCCAGTGGCTCCTCTGTGCTGCCCACACTGCCCACGGGGCAGCTCGGAGGCAGCAGTGACAGTGCAGGGCATCCCAGCGTGGGCTCCACATGGCTCCTGCAGGAAGCACTGGGCAGCGGTAGAGGGAGGGGCCACTTTTCCTCTGCACCAAGAACACTTCTGCTCTGCTGGTGCTGCTGTTGCTGCAGCTGTTCAGCATGAGCAGGCAAGTCTGCAGCAGGTGCAGAGTGGCTTGGGGCTGTGTGAGGGTCCCCACCAGTACTGCAGGACTGGGGCCAGCAGTTGCCTAGAAAGGCAGTGTGGAGTTGCAGGGTCCGTCATTGGAGGGTGGTGCAGAGCAGGCGCGGGGGCCACATCATGGCTGTGCATGCATCTGGTTGATTTGCTCCTGCCGGGGTTAGTCCAGAGCAGGCATGTGCGCACTGCTGGCAGTGGTAGGGAGGCATTGCAGGGCGCGTGGGCTCCGGGCTGTTGCAGGGTGGGGAGGAGGGCGTACGCGTGGGGGGCTCCCATGTACACCCCACCATACCCAGAAACCCACCCCTGTAAACCCCACAACCACACTCTCCCCCATACACAATCACATACCTCACAAACACGGCACCCCTCCATGCACTCCCCTCACTACTACCCACATACATCTCACTACATGCATGAACCCACACACCACCAGCCCCCCTCCCCCTCCACAAACCTCAAACCCACCCACCCACATCCACACATACCCCCACATCTTCCCTCAAATCCCACATATACCCACAGCCCCCCATAAATTCCTTACCCACTCCTCCACACACACCTTGCCCCCCCACAACGTACAAGAATAAGACTTCATTTTGAGCTATTATGCAATCACCTCTATATACAGAACACAAACACACACAAATCAGGACAAAAAAATCCTTTAAAAATTACATTAAAATATTTTGGCTGTTTGATTTTTAGTATATAATTTGGGAGTTTTTCCAGTTCCAAGATGGCAATCCTCCTTCCCAAGATAAATAGTTCCGGGGCAAGGGCAGGGATTTCTAGTGACAAAGGTCAGGGGCTAGGGGACGGGACTTCTGCTATGAAGATGGTGACAAGGGGGCAGGACACCTGTCAAGGGGTGTGGCTACCCTTGCGGCCTTTGACAGCTCACCAAAACTTGTGAAGCAGCCCTCCAGCCAAAATAATTGCCCACCCCTGGGTAAAAGGAACTTGCCACTGAGAGTGAAGTTGTCCCAGCTTCCTTGCCACCCAACCAAAAAGCAAGTAGATTTTAGATGTCAAACAGGACAGTTTCTTGTACAAGGTGAGACTAAGATATTGTTATTATATCTTTCTTAAAGAAGTGCCTATAGGCTGCAAACAAGATCAGAACCCCATTGTGCTAAATGCTGTCTGCACGCAAAGAGAGGAATAGTCATTCTCTGGAAGAGTTTATCAACTAATAGACAGGATAGACACAAGGCAGACTAGAACACAACATGATTTGTCCAAGGGCACATTTTTCCCATACTAGGACTTCTCACTAACTAGCTTTAAAGTCTTCCCATTCCTTCTCACCACTAAATGTCTCCCAGAGTCCAATGCTTATCCTTTACCCCAATACCTCTAAGGCTTCTCCAGGATTACTGGATAGGCTCAGATATCTGCTTCAGCCTACTATCATGTGGCCAACACCAGATATCCCAGATCTCCACCAGGTTCAACTGATTTTCTACAGATTCCTGTTGCAAATTGTGTTCTTGCTAAATAAGTTTGATCTTCTTTGCCTACCTGGGCCACCTCCTGATCTTTGTCATTAGCTTACTCTCCTTCCTCTTCATTATATCTCACTATCCATCCTAGAACATCTCATTCCTTTTTAGAATCTCCAGTCTCCCAGTCTCACCTCCCCAATTGACTACTTTGCTCCTGTCACCTCAGGTCTATATGCCACACACACACACACACACACACACACACACACAATCTCTCTCTCTCCCCTTTGGCCAAAACATCCAGTTCATGGGAGCAGTGTCTATTCAGCACTTTGGATAAAGTATTTCTATTAATTAAGAACATTCTGACACACATGCCCTAAACCTGGTACCAGATGGCTCCATGCCTATTTGCAACCCCAACGTGTAAAAAAATTCCTTGAAAATGGCTTTCAAATGATTTCCTTTGTCAAGTGATCTATCTCGAAGGTCCAGTTCAGGCTTGACAAATTGGGTAGTTTTTCTGATCTTTTCATAGTTCATCAAGTCAACATTGCTCAATGGAATGTGGTCTTGGGAGACTTCTTGAAGAAAACCCTGATGCTTGTTTCCCTTTTTCACTTACAGCTAGTTTATAAACAGTGTGTGTTATAACTTAATGTAAATAATTCAGAGGACAATAAATATCTTTGTTCCAATGACTAGCCAAAGTCTTAGAAGCTGCCATGTAATTAAGGTATGTTTTAGGAAATTCTAATGTATGCCTGTTAACACCACCAATATGGTTTGTGTTCAGTAGGTGACAAACACTTTCCCTTGAGCAGGTATTTTGGCCATATTTTAGCATTATATTAGCAGGCAGTATGATTTTAGTTGAATTGTCTTTTAGAGGAAAGAAAGAAATGCGACTTATAGCCCCAAGCACTTGACCAAAAAAGAGAGACTATTTTGGTGGCAATGAAATAATATATTGATTTGTTTTCTTCCGAAATACTGAGTTATCTTTTTTAAAGTTTTGTTTTGAAACAACAGAGGATGCCTACCTAACTTCTGTTATTACATCTGTATTTTAGAGAACAAAGGGGTGTTTGCAAGTTTCTTTAGCATCAACTAACTTTACTCTTAAGACTTCTAACATTTATAATATAAAGGTATAAGAAACAGTGGGACAAATCTTAATAATTGTCTCTCTTTGCATTGAGGGATATGGCTCCATATATTTTAGTCACTTGGGGCTCTTTGCCGTACTCTAAGGGATGCCAGATTAAAACAAAGCCAAAGGGCGTGTGCATGAATGTGCTTTAGTTAATGTGCTAATTGTGAGGTAACAGGGAAATGAGCATTGGCCTGACTTAATGCACATTAACTAAAGGGCACAGTTTTTAAGTGATGCTTAATGCGCATTAGCCTGTTTTAATGCACATTAACTAAACAGCATGTTTTGAGTGACACTTTAATGTGCATTAAAGTGCATGCACAGATGTGCACACATAATTACAGTTACTATCTCCAGCTATTTTAATACTAAAGAAAAAAAAGAAAAGAAAATCCCAAACCATAGCTAATTCAGTTAAAATTTCTCGTTTGTTTCTCTCTGGAGAGCTTTTAACAGACATTAAACCTTAGAGAATAGTAAGAGCTACATCTGTGAAAGGGAAGAGAGACAGTTATTAAGATTTATCCTACTGTTTCTTGGTCCTAGAAACTACACATTAGTAATCTTTTGAATAAAGTTAGTGCTCATAGGAATCACTGTAGTTAAATCAAGGCAAAGAATATCACTAGGCGCATCTACACAATTAAAGTGCGTTGTGGTTACTGGACATTAAAATAAGACACAGTGGGCTCATCTACCTGTGCCTCTATGGTGCCATTGTAACTGCACTGTCATTTAGTACTTCCTTGGAAGTACTAAATGATGGCACAATAATAGCCTGTACTGTGCTGTGCTGGTGGCACATGGTTATTTTTAGCCCCTATGTCACCTTAGCGACACACTATACTGCAGGAGCGCGTCAGTATGGCAATGTAGTTGCAGCATCACAATTTGTGCCCACTGATGCTATGTTGCCATAGCGCATTGCTACAACAATGTACCATCACATGTAGATGTACCCAGTGGACGCATCTACACATGCATTTACTCCGGTCTGCACAGTGAGGTGTCTACACATGCGGGATTAGGAAGAAGATTTACTGCCACGTCTCTCCAGCCCTACAATGTGCCCCTGTGGCCAATGGGGGAGCTCCAGGCTACAGCTGCAGTTGCCAGCACCCCACAGCCATCTTTAGAAGCAAGCCCCGCTCTCTGCTCTCTGGGGAGCTCCTTCCCTGCCCAGGAGCAGCATACCCAATGCAGAGGCAGCATGCAGTTCCTTGCCCACTCTGCCTCTCTGTGCTATGGCTGTTTCAGTCCCTGCCCCTGACCAGCATCCCATGCTCCTGCTGGCCATGATGCTGTTCTTGCTGGCCCTGGCAGCCCTCCCTCCCACCCCACACAGCCCAGCCCAGGCCCCAGGAGAGCCACTCACTTGCCAGCAGAGGTCAAGGTTAAACACCTCCTCCTGCATTTCCTGCTCTAGCCTGCCTGAACCGTTTCCCATGTATCCACCCCCACTTCCCTGCCCACCCCCTGTACCATGCTCACTGAAGACACATGTCAGAAGAGCAAGTCTTTATTTCCCTCACATACAACAGGCCCCTCTCCCTCCCCAACACACAGAGCTACCCTCCCCCCCGAGTAAACAGAGACCCTCCACCACCTACCCCACCCACCACCAATAAAAAACCCTCTTCCCAGTGAAAACAAAGTGGGTTTTTTTGGTGTCCCAGAGTGGGGGCTGTGGGGTGACAGTACCTAGGGGCACAGCCCATGGACAGGTAGCCAGCACCCTAGCCTCTGGCTGTTCCCCTAGCAGGTCAGCATACCATGGCAACTGCAGTGGACAGGGGGTTCACCCGGGGTGCCAGTGCCCAGTGCTTCTCTGGGGTGGGTGGCTCCCCCTCCAACTGGCAAAATCCAGTGCCAGCAGGGCTGACAACCAATCCTGGCACTGCTTTAGGGAGCTCTGGCTCTATGCCTGCGAGCCTGTGCTCAGGTGGGTGGTGGCGGACCTGGGGCAGGGGCCAGGCCAGGGGCTCCTCATCCCAGGCACAGGCAAAAGCCTGCTGCAGGACAGTGGCTTGCTGCCAGGGGGTCTGCAGAGATAGAGATGGGGGCTGGGCATCAGCAGGCATGAATGAGACCGCCAGGCCCAGGATGGTGTGCAGGGTCCAATGGTCATCATCCATAGCCTGCATGGCCTGGCCCAGAATGGAATTTTGACCCCACAGGACCTGGAGCGTGCTCCCAGTCCAGGAGCTTAGCCCAGAACACCTCCCCCTGGGTGATGTCGTCCATCTGCCACCTCTCCTGGTGGGCCAGGTCCTCCTCCTGCCACCTCTCCTCCCAGGCCAGGTTCTCTTCCCATCAGGCTCGTTAGGTCTCCTTCCACACCTCGGCCAATGCCACCAGCCACCAGGAGGAGGGTGCTGTCCATGGTGCACCTCTGATGCAGCCAGGGCATCTGGAGGATATGAGTGGTGGGTGGTGGCATCGCCACTGGGGCTTGTGGCCTCTCCACACCCAGATACTGGGTCTGCAGAGCTATAAGACAGAAGCCTTCTGTAAGACTTTGCAACATTTCAGTGATCAGAGGCTCTGCACCAGGGGCCATGCACTGCCTGGCCATCAGATTGGAGGTCATATTGGGGGTCATAAGTGCCCAGGGACCATGGTAAGTTGAGCTGGGTAGGCCTGGGCGCAGGTTGCCTCTGGTCAAGCACCCCATTGCTGCTCACCCTGGGTGCTGGTCACCAGCAGCCTGTCTACCCTGCACTGTCCCCAGGGCAGGACAGGCCATGCCCCTGACAGCACCAGGCAGTCTGAGGGGGGAGCTCCAGACCCCTCTCCCCCCTCATCCCCCTGCAGGTGACCCACTCTGCTGCGCTGCCACCCAGCCCATAGCACCTGGGATGGATACATTCCTCACAGTGTGAGACACCTGTTACCAAATTTGCCCATTACTTTGGGGTGTGCTCATTTATTAGGGATAGTTTCTAGGGTCTTGGTGATTCTGTCAATGTGCTGCTTGTGTTACTATTCTTCAATAATTTGTACAGAGGTTTAGCTTTGTCAGAGAACATTTCAATGAACTCTCTGGAGAAGTTAAAAGTTCCCAGAAGAGCTTGCAAAGAGTGCGTGTCTGTGGGAGCAGGCAGCTTTCCTACGGTTTCTACCCTTTGCTGATCTGGAGTCCTGCCATCCTCTCCAAGGCATACAC
>NW_005842106.1:1747241-1750934 GCF_000455745.1 Alligator sinensis
AGGGGCAGGGGCTGGGGCCAGAGCTGGGGGCAGGGGTTGGGGCTGGGGCCGGGGGGGCTCTCCCCTCACTGCAGGGCTTACCATGTGTCCAGGGCTGGTCTGGCTGGTGGCTCAGCATGGTCCCCCCAGAAGGCAAAGACATCTGGTTGTGCCCAGTGTCTGAGGCCCATGGGGTGCAGTGTGCCCAGCCAGGCTCCCTACTGGGAAGAAGCTGGCACTGCTGATGGCTGGCAGTGATATAGCCAGCTGTTCCTCATGGCTGGTCCTGGGGCTGCGCAACTGTCAAGGCAGGTGCTGACCAGCACTCCCCAAGCTGCTAGTGGAGCTCATAGCCAAGGAGCAGGGTGGGACAGAATGCTGAACACCGAAGGGTCCCGCTTCAGGTGACACATCGTTGGAGGTGCTGGAGTGAGTGGGGCAGGGGCTCGGGTAGGCCACTCATGTTGGTATGCAGGGACAATGGTAAATCAGGATTGGGTCCTGGGGCATGAAAATGTTAGTCAGTTGCCGCATAAATTACATGGTCTTAGAGGCACCAACAATTATGGCCAGTCATGGCCACCCACTGTGCCTACAAGACCTTGATCTTATTGTGGCACCGCCATGCCAACTGGTTGTGCCTTTGCTCCTGCATCCTGCACAACAGGGCCTCAAAAATGTGGGTGTTTGAGCACTCACCACACTCAAACTGGTTCAGGACTTCTGCATCTGCCAGCAGTGCCCAGTACAGGAGCAAAGCAAAGGACTGGGAACCACATGGCAGAGGCTATGCCCTGAAGTACCTTCAGGAGCAGGGCAGGCTGTTGGGGGTGTGAAGCAGGCAGGGTCCACTGGCCCTGCTGCACAGAGCTGGCTGCAGGTGGCTCTGTGGGCTGGCAGGCCTGGACAGTGGCTGCAGCAGGCTGCAGAAGGCTATTAGTTCTGATGGCACTGCCCTTCTGCTGTGCAGCACAGATGTGGCTAAGCAGCAGCCAGGCAGGCACAGGTAGCCTGTAGTCTGCCCAGGGGGACACAAAGGGCCTGAAGTGCTCTCTGGCTCCCTGGTGCCAGTGCTCCAGGGCACATAATATCTTCAGGCTTTTATAGCCTGCAGCCAGGGGTTGCCATAGAGGCATCCCAGCGTTGGAGCAGGAGAGGCTTCTAGGCTGCAGCCATAGGGCTGGCCTCAGGCTGGCCCCCAAGTGGCTAGACACACCCAGCAGCAAATTTGCTGCTGGGTTGATCTACATGTGTGTTACTGCACAGTTACTAATCACAATTAAATCTGCTACCTGAAAACCTCCACGTTGTGTGATAGTACCACCTCTCTTGGCAGCCCATTCCAGATTCTGGCCACCCTTACTGTGAAAAATTTCTTCCTAATGTCTAACCTGAATCTACTCTCCACTAGTTTGTACCCATTAGTCCTAGTAACTCCTAGGGGTGTCCTGGTGCCCTGATCTTACTGTGCAGTAGCAATGAGCTTGCTGCTACTGCACAGTAGCGTTGGCATCACAGTTTGCGCCCGCTGATACCACATCACTGTAGTGATGAGCTATGTCACTGTAGCTCAAAGCTATGGCAATGTAGCATCTCATGTAGATGTACCCAGTAAGCTGTGCCCAGGAACTTGTCTACATGTATACCCACAACAGGAGCAAATTTGCTTCCAATGGGAACAGTTGAGTCTAGGGCTACTCCTGCCCCCTGCCCTGCTCTGCTCCCTTACAACATCCAGGATCCCCTGATGCTAGCCCTGGGCTAGTAGGGGGCACAGGGGTCAGGCCCAGGGAGCAGAGGGGAACTGTCCCCTGCTCTAGACATGTGGAGTTTGGGATTGCTGCTGGGACTGGGTAGAGACACATTTTCCCTGAGTCCTGGAGCTGCCTATGCCACCCCACCCTCCCCCGCATTTCCCTCCCATCTTTGCACTGCTTGGGCTTGGGGTAATGCCCCTGGATGAACAGAATCAGTGCCCTGAAGTGTCTCCTTGCCTTTTTAGCTGAAGGGATTTGGGAGATTTTTGTCCCCACAGTACCAGGACAGGGACAGAGAGCTTCCACGTCCCCTCAGCCCTGCTGCTGCCCATGCAGTGCATGTTCCAGTTAGCTCCAAGTCCCTGCCCATGCTTGGGGGAGCTAGGAGCTGAGCAGTGCCAGGACCGGTGGGAGATAAAGGAGCATAAGCTGCACCAGCACCAGCACCAGGGGTAAACTGCTCCAGGACTGGGGTGAAGTATGTGGGGGGGGGGTAGTAAGCAGTGGCAGGACCAGGGGAAGACACATTGTGGTGGGTAAGTAGCACTGGGACAAGGAAGAGATGTGTCCGGGAGGTAAGCAGTGCTAGGACTGCGGGGAGACACGTTGTGAGGGGTAAGCAGTGCTGGAACTGGGGGGAGATGCATTTCTCCTGAGTCCTGGTGCTGCCTACCCTCCCCGCCAAGTCTCCCCCCAGTTCTGGCACTGCTTACTCCCCCGCCCTGTGACTCTCCCTGGTCCTGGTGCTCCTTACCTCCCTGTATCCCCCCCAGTCCCAGTGCTGCTTAGCTCCCAGCTTCCCCCAGGTACAGGCAGGGAGCAGAAGCTGACTGGGGCATGTGCTGTGTGGGCTGTAGCAGGGCTGAGGACACAGAGAAGCTGTCTGTCCCTGGCCCTGTGCTTCATGGACAGAGAGCTCCTCCATCCCAGTGCTGCTCAGCTCCTGGCTGCTGGGGGGAGCTGGGAGCTGAGCAGCGCCAGGACTGGGGACAGAGATCTCCCCCATCTCTTCAGCAAGCAAAGTGAGGGGAGAGCTCAGAGAGCTGCTGCTGCTCAGCCACGGGACATCTCCTTAAAACAGCATTGCTGAGCTGGGCTGCGAACCTGAGCTCTGCACCAGAGCCACTGACAACTCTAACCTTCTCCACTTCCTATAGCGCCCTGCTGCCTAGGCTGACCTCGAGCAAATTGCTCCCAGTCAACATCTACATGTGTGTTACTGCGCAGTATCTAATGCATGGTTAATCTAGTACCTGTATTTCTTGGTACTAGCAAACCACACATTAGCCTGATTTACTGCACGGTAAGTTCCGTGCACACGTAGATAGTGATGCTTTCCTGTGCATTAGGATAGTTGAATGCGCGGTAAAGCATCTTATATAAATGCACCCACAGAGAACTAAAACAGTTTATAGATGGGCATAGGGATTTCGTGTAAGAGTAATTAAGCCCTATTGGGTATATGCTAATCCAAATAGTTTATAAATAGGCAATTATGTGGTTTTAATTAAGTTTTATGAAACCAAAGAAAATATTTAAATTTAGTTATGCAAAAGAAGCCATTCAAGGATCTTTCTTGAGACAGGCAAATTAATGAATATTAAGAATCTTAAATTCAAATTAAATCTGGTATTTCTTGCTCTTTGTCAATGTTATTAAATTTTTCCTCTCCAAGAACTTATCATTTAAAACATTTTGGTATGTAATTGGAAAATCTATTGCAATCTTAAATTACAATAGCATGTCAGTATCTCATTAAAATTATACATGAAAAAAATAAATCTAATTCATTGGCTGTGATTTGGTTTCTCACCCATGGTGTTTATATTTTGGTGATGTCATTGTGCTGCAAGGATATCACAGTACAGGAAAGTTGCTTCTTGATGCTGCAGGGTGGCTTCTTTGTTTCTGTCTTCTTACTTGAAATAGATGAGATGAAAAGGTTGAGATGTTAGGG
>NW_005842106.1:1750965-1752209 GCF_000455745.1 Alligator sinensis
AGTGCCACTGACAGATAGGTGCAGAATATTGCTTATTGCTTCATTCAGAGAAATTTATACTCTTCACAGACTCATTGGAGGTGCATGACTGCTGTCACCCCTTGAATAGTTGAAGATCTTCACGGAATAGACCTGAAAACACCTTCAGTTCATTAATAAGCAATCTATTAATGCAAACAAAATGATAATGGTTTTTGGCCTTGTGAAGGGAACTCTGGAAACATCATTAGAGTTTTAACACTCTTTTTTTTTCTACCTTCTGTTAGTTGCACTAGGATTTAACATAAGTTCAAATAAAGTCCAAACTGTTTCATGGTATAGGTAAAAATCTTTCAGGGTTCAAAATATATTTTTTAAACTTAAGCAATTCTTTAAAATAGTCCTTTAAACCTAACTAATTGTCCTAGAAATTATCACTTTTTCTTAACATTTTTTGAAGAGGCTGGGGCTGCCAATAGGGGTTGGAGGCACCAGAAATAGACCCTGATGCTCCCAAGGCAGACCCAGGGACCCCAGCACCACAGAGAACTTACCCAGGAGGGAGCCAGAGCCAGGGCTGGAGTTGCGTGAGTCAGCACTGTGCTGGCTTTTCAAAAGTCTCTCAATCAGACTGGGCACTGGCCAGCTGATGACATCAGCTGTGAGTCCCTCTGTGGGAGATTTAAAAACCTAGCAGAAGCTGGGTGCGGGGGAAATGAATGAGGTGATAAGCTTGTCACAACCCAATGATTTTGGTGCCTCGGAACGATGGAATTTTCCTGCCACATGAGAGCATCTTGCACAGCAAAGGTTTTTCTGCTGCAACAGAAAACCCCGGTGCAAGAGAGTTCCCACCATTTGAATGCAAATTTATGTCCCGCTATTGGCCAGTTCTAAATTATTCCTACGTGGCGGCTAGTAATTGGCTTGCTAGCCGTTTAAAATTTCGTGCGACTTCCGCCCAAGTAGGAGAACTTTGAGCACACTGCAGAGTGCCTCTAGAAAGATCTGACTTGCGGCTGAGCTGATTGATAGACTGATCACCTATCCATTCTTCTCCCCGTCGCTGAGCGCAATCCTTCGACGTACCCTTTCCCTGCCGGCTTACTTTGTGGATGGATTCGCTGGCCTGAGCCTTGCCAACTGGAGCAACTCCTGGAGTTGTTTAAGTGACTGAACCACCTGCGTCACGGCTACAAGCGGCGTAAGTAAAGTTTTTGCAACAAATAAGCTTTGTCTGCCTCTCCATTCACCAGCCCGCCCAA
>NW_005842106.1:1752818-1753327 GCF_000455745.1 Alligator sinensis
AAATGGCGCGGAGAGAAGCGGGAGCCATCCGGAGAACCCGGAAAAAAGGGGCGGAGTTTCAGGAGGATTGGCAGGGACCCGCCTAGTGACCCCGCCCCTTGAGGTAACATCATTCCCAATGGCCCCACCTCCTTGCCACGGGGAGGAGGCAACGGGAGGAGGGATATACCCAATGCTCCCAAATGAAGAATGTAACTCTCTCTTTGCCGCAGCTCACCCGATAGCTGTGATGAAGCGTGTTGCAGATGAAGAAGGTACTACGCATACCACTGTTACCTCTCGCACACGCACTCGACCAGAAATTCAGGAACTTTGCAAAGAATCTAAAATTAAACCAGAAGAAACTCTGGCCACGTGGTTGGGACGATTAATAGTGGAGTTTGGATCTGACATTTTAGACAGGGAAGAAGCAAGTGCCCTGACCCGACAAGCGGCGTGGAGCAGAGGGCGTGCTACTGATTTGAACGTGGTCACGGATAGTGACCACTGGGCCCTCCCCCCCCCCGCGC
>NW_005842106.1:1761094-1773431 GCF_000455745.1 Alligator sinensis
CCAAATAAAGGATTAGTTGTTGTCGACTTGGGAACAAGGCAGTTACAAGTCTTTCCTTTACGAAAAAGCAATGTCACTGCTGTTATTTCTGCTTTAACTGCTGTATTTGGCACCTGGCAACCTCCTCATGAGATTCAGTCTGATGGGGGACCCCCGTTTAACTCTAATGCCCTAGACAAATTTGCTCGTCTTCACAATGTAGCATGGCATCTCCATCTGCCGTACCACCGGCAGTCCAACGGCGTTGTAGAAAGATGCATAGGCCTGTACAAAGAACAACTCCGCCTCAGAGGAGGAGGGACGTTAAAAAACTGGACCAAATTCAATCATGATGTTCTCATCTCACTGAACACCGCTAAACCGTTATGGGATGAAGCTAATGTCCAGAAACCCCCACCTTGGGAACCCAAGTTCCAGCAAGATGAGTTAGTGTGGATCTCAATACCTCACCCCCATCAGTCTCATCCGCAAGTTCACAAAGGAACAGTTCAACGGTCGGGACAATATCCTAATACCTATTCTGTCCAATTGGAGGAAAAGCCCGATCGTCCTCCTATTATCGTTCATCACAACTGGATGACTCGCCGTTCCGACGTTTACCCAGTATCCTTACAGTGAATTCAGTTATGAGTCTCTTTTGTTTTGTTTTGTTGCTGTTTCCTTTCTTTACAGGCCTAACTTCAGCAAAGCAGTAATCTACAGCCGCTCGATTGTGAGATCTGTCGAGCACCAAACTGCGGTTCCTTCGAGTCAACGGAGTGACGGTTATAAAGGAGACACCGAGGCAGTGAATGTCCGTCGGCTCAGGACTTGCCATGGCGCTGCTTCTCTCTCATTTTTACTAAGTATTTTAATTGGCATTGTCTATTATAGGAGAAGACGGACGTCCCATAGTAACTAATAAACGAGGGGAGTCCCAAGCAGATGTTCTCCAACCAGATGATGATTAATAGTTGTTGTTATATGTTTAAGTTATTGTTTTTTATAGTTTGTTAAAAAGACCAGTCTGTAAAATTGTTTGTTTGTATATATATGTTGGTTGCTTGAATCCTGAAACAAAAATTCCTTATAACGTGCTCATGTGTCTAAAATTCCAGTTGTGCCGTTGGCAAGGGGGCATGTCACAACCCAATGATTTTGGTGCCTCGGCATGATGGAATTTTCCCGCCGCATGAGAGCATCTTGCACAGCAAAGGTTTTTCTGTTGCAACAGAAAACCCCGGTGCAAGAGAGTTCCCGCCATTTGAATGCAAATTTTAAATTATGCACACGTGGCGGCTAGTAATTGGCTTGCTAGCCATTTAAAATTTCATGCGACTTCCGCCCAAGTTGGAGAACTTTGAGCATGCTGCAGAGTGCCTCTAGAGAGATCTGACTTGCAGCTGAGCTGATCGATAGACTGATCACCTATCGATTCTTCTCCCCGTCGCTGAGCGCAATCCTTCGACGTACCCTTTCCCTGCCGGCTTAATTTGTGGATGGATTCGCTGGCCTGAGCCTTGCCAGCTGGAGCAACTCGTGGAGGTGGTTAAGCGACCGGACCACCTGCATCACGGCGAACCACCTGCGTCGTGGCTACAAGCGGTGTAAGTAAAGTTTTTGCAACCAATAAGCTTTGTCTGCCTCTCCATTCACTAGCCCACCCAAACGACCGAGCAATTTATATATCACCTCAAGTCAGCTCCGTCCGTCCGAGACAAAGCCGAGCTTGCCGGGGTGCATTCCTTCCAGCACGGGTTCCCCATGACACTGACCCGCCAGAGGTGAGCAGAAGCAGTGTAAGGGAGCCAGAAGGGGCTCCCCATACAGAGCTCCCTGAGAAGGGTTTTTGGGTTCTGTCACTGCCCTGGGAGCTCTTAATTGTTATGGCCATCCTTAAACACACAGAGGCATGGTAGTTCCAGGCCTGGCAAAGGGCCTTGCCCTGCCACAACTCCTACTTGGCCCAGCCCCCAGGGAGAGAGAAGAGTGGGGAGAGGGTACCTACCAGTCCCTTTCTGGTAGATCAGGGTCCCCCAAACCCTTAGGTATGGCCCCACTTGACAGAAAGTAGCACGGTGCCAGCAGCAGGCCCACTGTGCATGTGTGGAGTTTAAAAGGGCCCGCTAACTGGAAAGAACCCTAAGTTTGGCTCTGGGAGCAGTGTGAGATGCATGGGTGCAAGTCCATCGCACCCCTGTACCCTGAGGCCCCCCCAGCGACCCTCAGTGACCGTGGAGCACCCTGCCGAACCCCAGCAGTGCCAGAGGTAAGCGGGGCCCATGGTGGGAGGGACAAAGCCCAGCTGCAGGGCAACTGAGTGGAGCCGAGGAGAGACCCGCCCCTCCCTGGCTCCTATTTTGCCCAGCACTCCAGGGAGCCACATAACCGGAGCCTCACAAACAGGCTGTGCAAACAGATGTGCTTCTGGGCCTGGCATGGGAGTTAGCATGGGAGTTTGCACAGAAGGGTGCGCGGGAGGGCCTGAGGCCCTGCCAGTGCACCCTAGGGAAGGCAGTCCCAGCCATAGCCAGCCTACCAGTGGCATCATGCGGATGGGCACATGCCACACCCTGAGGGTCCCCTTGGAGTCTGTGGCCTCCCCCTCTGGCACCTCAGAGGTCTCTACATAGATGGAGCTCATGGTTCCAGTCTCCACACAGATGGAGGCTCTGGCTTTCAGCTGCGGGGGCTGCCTGACACTTTTTCAGGCTCTGGGGTCCAGGAGCATGGCCACCTCCCCTTGTGAGGTCTGCTCCCTTTTGGGGTCTCTGGTGTGCCACATGGAGGAGATCCAGGCTGCAGTCCAGAGACTGCAAGCCATCAGGGATGGTAAGCAGGAGATAGATTCCTACTGCCAGGCCCTTCTTCCCCTGGAGGTGAAGGGCAGACCACGGTCACCTTCCAGGAAAAGGGAGGACTCGGGGACCTCCCATTCTGTCCATCCAGGGGGTTGGACCAAGGTGGTCAGTGGCCCTAAGGCCCGCTGCACCAAGGTCCCAGCACCGCTGGAGCTTTGCAACAGGTATGAACCTCTTGCAACCCCAGCAGAGCCTGCTAAGCTGCCAGCTCCTGCAGGCAACACAGGCTCAATTGTAGATACCGCCCCTGCTCTTCCCAAGACAAAATGCAAAGTGTTTGTTGTGGGAGACTCCATCCTGAGGGGGACTTCATGGGAGACTCCATCCTGAGGGGGACTTGGGGGCAATCTGCCACCCTGACCCCTTAGCCTGGGAAGTCTGCTGCTTCCCAGGAGCCTGTATCTGAGACATTGTGGAGAAGATCCCTAAGCTCCTCCAGCCCACTGACCACTACCCTATGCTCCTTATCCATGTGGGCACAAATGATACGGCTCAGAGCAATCCCAGCCAGGTCATGAAGTGCTACACGGATTTGGGAGTGGGCCTTAAGGGGTTGGGGGCACAGATGGTGTTCTCCTCGATCCTCCCAGTTTTGGGTTATGGGCTGAGGTGGGATCGAGGTAGTAAACCAAAGATTGAGGCACTGGTGTAATTGGAAAGGCTTTGGCTTCCATGACCACAGTCCTCTCTTTGGTGAGAGAGACAGTGAGCTGCTGGGAAGGGACGGCCTCCACCTCTCTCCGCTGGGGAGGAGGGTCTTCTCAGCCAGATTGGCTGACCTGCTCCACTGGGCTTTAAACTAAGCCTGTTGAGCCCCAGCTCAAGTCTGGGATCGTGCCCGGTATGCAAAAGCCAATAAAGATACCAGGGGTGAAAGTATAAAGATTTATTGCTAGCAATACAAGGTGCAAGCGGAATAATTTCACGTAACAAGCACACAGAGTCTTAATTATGAGCATCTTTTATACAGGAGTATTGGACCTTCATAAGCATTCTTGTTTGCTAATTGGTTATAAGGGAGTGACGCAAGGAGTTCTTTACTGAGCATGTCTCTATACCTGTGTTTTAGCTATGTATCTCATTTACATACATGTATGTTTCATTAGCATACTTTCTCCCCACCCAGGGGTGTGATTCTCAATATTCAAATCAGCTCTTTGCCCTAGTCCTCTGATTCTGCTTTTGTTTTCAAGCCTCCTTTATCTAAGACTGTCTCCTCCTTATCATTGCAGATGGGCATTAGTTACATAACAGAGACTTTTGCTTGGGCTATGTGTAGTGGTTTCTAGGTCAAACCTGACAAGCCCAGCGGGTGGTGGGGGGACTGCTGCCACTCCTGACCTGCTGAGCAACCCTTGAAAAGCCAGCAGGCCAAGGCTCTTAAGAAAGCCCACCCCTACCCCAGCCCTAGAACGATCTATAGACAAGGCAAGGGCCCCCAAAGGGACACTTGCATGCCTGTAAACAAATGACAGGAGTTTAGGGAATAAATAGGAGGAACTTGTCCCCCTGGTTAACACAAATAATTACAATGTCATAGGGATAATGGAGAGCTGGTGGGACTCCACCCATGACTGGACCACAGGTATAGACAGCTATACCCTGTACAGGAGAGATCGAGTGGACAAAAGGGGTGGGGGTGTAGCTCTCTATGTCAAGGAAAGCTATCTGTCCCTGCAAGCTGACATTGGCACCCAGAGTGGATGACTGGAGACCCTCTCGGCTAAAATCCATGGGGAACACAGCACAGGGAACACAACGGTGGGAGTCTACTACAGACCTCCTGCCCAGGATCAAAAGCTTGACCAGGAGTTCACCAGGGAATTGGCTGAGGCAGCACGCTCCTGGTGCATGGCTGTCATGGGAGACTTCAACTACCCAGACATGGGAAGAGTGTTTAGGCAAATTCATGCAGTCACAAAGCTTTCTCTCATGCATGGATGAGCTCTATCTGATGCAAGAAGTCTACGGGCTGATGAGAGGTAACATGCTGCTCGACTTGGTACTGGCAATGGGTGACAACCTAATCAGTGACCTAATGATCGAAGGGAAGCTTGGTGACAGTGACCATGAGCTGATCACCTTCGGGAAGAGTGTTTAGGCAAATTCATGCAGTCACAAAGCTTTCTCTCATGCATGGATGAGCTCTATCTGATGCAAGAAGTCTACGGGCTGATGAGAGGTAACATGCTGCTCGACTTGGTACTGGCAATGGGTGACAACCTAATCAGTGACCTAATGATCGAAGGGAAGCTTGGTGACAGTGACCATGAGCTGATCACCTTCACCATCCACCAGAAAGCTGGCAAGTCAGTCAGCAATACAGAAGTCCTCGACTTCAGGAAAGCTGACTTTGACAAGCTCACGGATCCTATGACCCTTACTGACTTGCAGTTCCTGTGGCAGGGGGCTGGACTTAATGATCTTCCAAGGTCCCTTCCAGCCCTAATGTCTATGAAATCTATGAAAGGGATGGAGCAGAGCCAAAGAATAGGGAAGACTGACGGGCTGCAACTACAAACCTGCACTTACCACTCAGACCGACAGGGTTGAGGCCTGATGGGAGGGCCTAAGAGGCTGGAGCCAGTAATTGGGAATGGTAGCATGATGGCCCTCACAGTTGGTGAGTAGACTGGTGTGTAGGGCAGGCAGAGCCCCAGGACCAGCCGCGTCAGTTCAGTGAGTATTACCATCTCTGGGACAGAGCGGGAATACTGCTAAACTCCTCCTTCAATGATTTTTCCATCAAATCATGGCAGGAAAATTGGGGTGCCTGACCCAGGGAGTGGGGAGATACTCACAACACCAACTGAGGGCATCATATAGATAATACCACTTAAACATTGCTACATATCTAATTAATTCCACAATTAATTACAAAATCCTTCTACCCAAATGGCTTCTTCTGTAAGTAACCTGTAATAATCTATAATAATAATCCCGTTATATTTGTGCATACTGCATTTTTATATAGGCAATCATTTATGGGGCTAGGCCTCCATTTAGTCTTCATCTACATTATAGGGTTTTGCTGGTTTAGCTTTCTCATCTAGGGGCATGTCTATACATGCAATTAATGTGAAGCAATAAACACCTGAGCATATTTGCTCCCGGGTGCCTCATCTTCATGTGCTCCCAGGACGGCAACATTTTGAGCTCAGTCAGAGCAGCCTCAGCTGGCAGGGGCTCCAGGGTTCAGCCTGTCAGCCCAGGGCTATTCCTCAATTTGTTGCTGAGGGGCTGGTTGGGGCACAAGGATGTTCCAGTGCAGGGTATGCTGCTTCAGAGTAAAAAACTCTTCAGCAGAATAGTACTTGTGTTTACAAGTACTATCCTGCTGTGGAGTGAATTAGTTTACTCCAGCCTAATAGAGGTGCATATGTAGCCATGCAACTTTTACTGTGAAGCTAATTAGTTTACTGCACAGTAAATGTCTTGTGTAGATGTGCAAGAAGAGTGCAAAAAGATCATAACGTATAGTCAATATTGATTGTTCAGCAATGTTCAGTAACACTTTGTTCTCTCCCCTGCTGTGGATGGAGCTCTGTTGGCAGAAGGGATTTCTTCTGAAAACACTGCCAATTGGGGAGGCTGTTATAGCTCTTGTGGCAGAAAAGGTCTCTCTTCAGAAGAGAAAAGGAAATGGAAACAAGACTCCTGGCTCGGCCTTCTGGGGCCATGACATACCAAATGCTATATAGCTCTTCTCTTTGAGATGCTACAAGAGGAGTATTTTCATATTCCTTAACAAATGCTCTTTAAAAAGAGGCTTTTAGTGAGTAATCTTTTAGATAATAGTTCTCAAGATTGTAACGTACAGCAGTATCACCTGCAGGTGGTGCCAATACCTGCCAATATGCAGAAGCAAAGATCACAGTAGCTAATATTCAACTATATTATTCTAACATTATATACAATAAACTATGTATAGTGTTACAATAACATAGAAATGATAAAGCTGTATTCCAGAATCTGCAGTTGGCCCTGGAAGTGATAAATACAGATGTATGAGCAAGAAGTTGGTATTAACAGAATAAAGATATCACAGAAATGTCAAGTTAGAATGAACCTCTAGAAATCATTTAGATCACTGGTGCTAAACCTTTTTCCTTGATGGGCCAGATGGTCAGTGCCCCATACATTCATGGGCCAGGTTCTGGTGGTGGTACCAATCTGGCACCAGCGTGGGCATGGCAGGCATTATTCAGCCATATGTCAGGGGAGTAACCCAGTTGCAACCCAGCGCAGCAGGGGAAGAGGTCATGGCCTAGCTCTGTGGGAGAAACAGGGCATGGCTTGGCCCATGGAGGTGGGGGAGGGTTCATGACTTGGTTCTATGGTGGAGAGGGGGAATGGCCTGGAACCGGCCATGAAGGGGGAAGAGGATGTGACTTGGCCTTAACAGTATTCCAGCTGAAGCTTTGCCCTAGCCAAGTAGTAGGAATAATTACTTACTGGGTGCATCTACACATGCAATTATGGAGCCTGGATAACTGCGGAACTTATTGCCTCAGAATTAATTTCTCCCAGGCACGCTGTTTGAATGTGCATGCAATTGACTCTGGACCAGTAAGCTCCGCAGTTTATTTAGGTGCAGCACTTGGAGCCCAGGCAGAGGATCCCCAGCTGCCAGGGGACCTGGAGGTCAGCTGGCAGACTGGGACTGCTCCCCCCAGCTCAACATGCTGAGGAGAGGCTGGCTAGGGCATAAGGGAACTTCAGTGTGGGGCTAGCCGGCAGGCAGCCCTTGCACTGAAGCACTCTTGTGCCCTAGCCAGTAGCACAGTGTCTACACATACATTGCTGTGAAGTTTTGTACTCTGCAGCAGGCTAGTATTGTATGTAAATGTATGTACTTGCATCTAAACAACTACTAGCCTGCTGTGAGTAAATTAGCTTTCTCTAGCCTAATAGGGGCTCATGTGTAGACACTGAAATGTTTACTGAGCAACTAATTAGTCAACTGCACAGTAAACATCTCATGTAAATGCCCCCATCTTACACATGGATAGCACATCCTAGAATAAAACATTACTATTTTTTACCATAGCATCAAATTGTTGACTTATATTCAGTTTTGAGTCCTCTGTTTCCCCCAGACCTGTCCCACAGCACTGATGCTTACCTAGTTTTTCCAAACTGAATCATTAATGAAAATATCAAGTACAACTAAACCCAAGGACAGAATCCTGGAGGAGCTTACTTGGAAGTGGCACCCCCCTCCCCTTAGTTTGATAACAAACCACTGATATAATTACTCTTTGGGCACATCTACATGAGACGCTTTGCTGTACAGTAGACTAATTTAATGCACAATAAAATGTCAGCATCTACATGTACATGGAACTTACTGCACAGTAAATTAGGCTAATGCACTATTTGCTAGTACCAAAAAACACAGAGCATTTTTACATGTGCTCCCAGATGTGGGGCCAGGCACTTTAATTAGCAAGCCACACTAATTAAATGCACTCACACATCATGTGTATCAGCTTTGCTGTGCATCCCCGTGCTGAAAAAGTGGTGGTAGAGGGCTGTAAACTAAGGCTCATTGGACATGTTTTATTTCAAAGTGCCCCACTGCCATTTTGTCAGCATGGAGATGTGTGGCTACATTGATACACATTTATGTGCGAAGCTGTCCAAGTCCATCAATTTCCATGCTCCAGCAGACAATTAATTTAGCAGGCTCCCCACATGTGTATAGGAGCCCACAGGTACTAAATTAATGGCATACATAGACACTGACCAGAAGCAAATTGCTCCAGGTGAGCCTAGGCAGCAGGAGGCCATACAGGATGTGTGTGTGTGGGAGTGGGGCGGGGGGAGTTTTCTATGGTTCCAGTGCAGAGCCTTGGATCACAACCCAGCTCAGTGCTGTTAGCTTGGTGCGATACCCCATGGCTGAATGGCAATAGCTTCCTGTGCTCTCCCCTTGCTTTGCTTGCTGAGGGGACAGAGGAGCTCTCTGTCCTCGGTCTCAGTGCTGATCTCTGTCCCTGCAACACCAGGCTGGGGACAGAGAAATTCCCTGTTCCCTCAGCCCTACTGCTTGCCTGTGTTGTGCTTGCCCCAGTTGGCTCCCACTCCCTGCCCATGCTTGGGTGGAGCCAGGAGCTGATCAGTGCTGGGACTGTGGGGAGACATAAGGGGTAACCAGCACTGATCCCAGGACAGATGTCATGCATCTCCTCCCTTTTACTCCCCCTGCCCCTGTTGTGTCTTCCCACTGGTGCAGCACTGCTCAGCTGTTGGCTTCCCCCAGGCCTGGGCAGGGAGCAGAAGCCGACTGGGGTATGTGCTGCATGGGCAGTGGCAGGATTGAGAAGACAGGGAAGCTCTCTGTCCTTGGTCTGGTGCTAAAGGGACAGAAAGCTCCCCTATCCCTTCAGCAAGCAAAGTAAGGGGAGAGCTTAGGGTACTCCTGCTGCTCAGCCACAGGGGATCGCCCCAAACAAGCGCCACCAAGCTTGGCTGTATTCTGAGCTCTACATGGCTGGGAGCTGTCTCCTGCTCCAGGACAGCTCCCCCTGACTCCCTGGAGCTCCTGACCCCCGTATTCCCTGCCATCCAAGGGCTGGCACCAGGGGATCCTGGAGCTCCTCCTGGAGGCTGCAGGATAGAGCAGGCCAGAGGGGGAGGAGCAGCCCTGGACTTATCTGCTCCCATTAGGAGCAAATTTGCTTCTGATGCATGCTCACGTGTAGATGCACTCCTAGGTGCAGTTTACTGCATCTTATTTTAATGTGGAGTAACTTTAAGGTACATTAATTGCATGTGTAGACACACTCTTTGAGTACAGTTTTTCATTCAGTGTGCACTGACATTATAGTGGTTTTATCTAGACCATGTTTCCCTAATTCACTGATGAGAAAATACATCATATCTACTGCTTCTCCCTTGTCCACTAGGCCAGTTTCCCTCAAAAAAAAAAAGTTAGCTTGATACAATTTATTCCTGACAAATACAGGGTGTTGTTATTTTTCCCTACCTGAAGTGTTGGTAAATTGGTTGCTTAATAACTCATATTAGTATCTTTCCGGGCATCACAGTTAGGGTATCTGGTCTATAAATCCACAGTTCCTTCTCCCCACACTGTTTTTTTAAATATAGGTACTATGTTTACCTATTTCCAAACCTGGGAGTTCCTTGTTCCCCATCAATTCCTTAGATTTTCTAGGGTGTATTTTGTCAGGTCTGCTAACTTGAATACACCTAACTTATCTAAATATTCTTTAATTTGTTATTCCTTGTTCTGGCCTGTTCTCCTACACCCTTGTTAAAATACATCAGATTTTTTGCTCTCCTTCCTCTATTTGTTGTTATTTTTCTTTTCTGATATGTTCAGAGAACTTTTTTGCTTTTGTGTGTCTTGCTAGTTGGAACTCCTGTTAGTCTTTCTGATTGTATCCCTACTGACTTGTGCTATTTCTTTTTACTCATTCTTACTATTGTGTCTTTGCTTCCACTATTTGTACAATTCCTTTTTGAGTTTCATGTCATTAATAAGCTCCCAATGCAGCCATATTGGTCTCTTACTGTACTCCCTATATTTCCTCTGCTTCCTTTTCCTTTTTTTGTGCCTGTTGTTTTATTAGGAAATTTTCTGGGGATTTATTTCATTAGGTTCAAACTGTAACCTTTTAAATAAATGAAGAAGCTAAAATCAAATCTACAATCTGTTACTCTCCAGATACCATTAATATTTTTTTAAGTTTTTTTTTTCCCTCTAAAATGTTAGAAAGACATGGATGAGTTTGTAAAAACTCCTCATCATAAAAATTAATCAAAAGAATCGTATTAATAATGATTTTTGGGGAAGGCTGAATAGGGTGGACTAATTCAGAGAGGTATGAGCTTTGCAGGTGACATCTTGATTTGTCAGATGCAATGAATGGACATTTTTTGCATTGAAGTTGAAGGTTAATCATCTCTACAGCATAAAATCATAAGTGTGATTTGCAGTTTCTTTTGGATATATTATTTTGTTCATTTACTGTCCTTCCTTTAAAATGTTTGGTACAAGATAAACCATATATAATGGTAGTTAAATGGCTATAGTGTAGAATTCTATAGTTTTGTTGGCTTCTCTACCATTGGTTGTCTACATTAAATCATTTAGCCTTCATGTAGAAATTCATAAGAATTCCATTCTTCTTAGTCCTTATTGATGTAATCTTTTGCAAGAACTGTGGTGACATCAGTTTGGCCTTTGAAAACAGTATTGACTTTTTGAATAAGGAGAATAAGTCTCAAAGAAGACAAAATACATTTCAGTGCTTAACAGAACAGTTGCAACATATGTGGCATTCCTTTAGAGGACAAGAAATAATATTTCAAAGCTGACCAAATCAGCAGGTCTGGTTCAATTATTGACAGCAGAGTGAGCCATCAAGTTCTTGAACTTGTGGGCAGAGAGGTATAATTGATATTTACAAAATAACAAACATCCTTGAAGGCTTTATGGCACAAATAGAACTAGGACCGTGACTTGCAATCATGTTTACAATTGCTTCTGCCTCACAGCCTAGACATTTACCAGCATGCATGGCTCTGTCATGGCAGTTCTGCCTCAGAGAGCTGTGTCATAAAAAAAAAAAAAATCTTTTTGCTCTTATTACGTTCATGCAAGCAGTATTTGAGCAGTTTGACTTGTTTTGTTACACCTGACATTTTCATTGTCAACACTGAGAGCTACCAAGTTTGACAAATTCAATCCATTCTTGCTCTAAACATTTTTTTGAAAGTTGGAAATCAATTCAGCTCTTTCATCTAGCAAGCCTGTTTATTCTGAAAGCTTGACATTCTATCCTTGAGATGAAAAATACTGAAAAATGACAGGACAATTTTTGACTTCCTCTTCATTGGAGTAGTTCACCACTGGAAATGGCACATTCACACATTTTTCAGCAATTTTCTGTACTTGAAGAAGGCATACGTTATATGGCATGCAACAGATACAGTTAAATGACAAGGACTCCAGTGACCACTGTTAATGCATAGCTTACAAAAGGCATAGCATTCTTCACTCTGAATTTCTAAAATTTACTGTGAAGAATGCTTCTCAGCTTAAGCTCATGAGATGCTCACTCAAAATGTCTTGCAAAAGTAATGCTTAAAATATTTTAGAGATAGTAGAAAACAGCCGTGGTAGGTAGCTAGTGCCTTCTGCCTGATTCAGGACTCCATGGTTTGGTTCAAGCTGAGCCTGGATATAAGCTATATATAAGCCTGTATATATGCCCCCTAATGGTGCTCTAATTTAAGCACACTTAGGGGGCATAAGATCAGCGATAGACTGGGCATAGTGGAACTCTGCTCCATCATGCTTCCAATAATCACTGACCCACCCGTACCCTTCTCCTGAAAAGCCACCTTTTTATCCTTATACTAGGAGCAGATAGTTTCATAGTTTCATAGTAGTTAGGGTCAGGAGGGACTAGAACAGATCATCTAGCCTGACCCCCTGACACAGGCAGGGATGAATGATGGGAATC
>NW_005842106.1:1773925-1791347 GCF_000455745.1 Alligator sinensis
TGTATGTATGCTGTGGATTCCTTCTCCCAAGGTGCAGCACCCTGCATTTGTCTATGTTGAACCCCATCCTATTCTCGTCTGCCCACTTTTGTAGTCTGTCTAAATCTAGTTGCAGCCTCTCTCTCTCTCCCTTCAAGTGTGTCCACCTCGCCCCACATCTTAGTGTCATCAGCAAACTTGAACAGCGTGCTTTCCACCCCCTCGTCCAAGTCGCTGATGAAGATGCTAAACAGTGCGGGCCCGAGGACCAAGCCCTGGGGTACCCCACTGCTCACATCTCACCAGGTTGAGTACAAACCATCCACCACTACTCTCTGGGTGCTCCCCATCAGCCAATTTTTTACCCATCCAACTGTGTAGGCATCAATGCCACAGTTGCTTAATTTATTGATGAGGATGGGGTGAGAGACAGTGTCAAATGCCTTCTTAAAGTCTAGAAAGACTATGTCCACGGCAACACCATCATCCAAGGATTTAGTCACCTGGTCATAAAAGGCAACCAGGTTGGTCAGGCAGGACCTGCCTTTGATGAACCCATGCTGATTGCCCCTGAGCATGATCTCCCCTGCTGGCCCTGACAGATATGCTCCTTGATGATTCTCTCCAAGATCTTCCCAAGAACCGAGGTGAGGCTTACAGGCCTATAGTTACCTTGGGTCCTCCTCCCTCCCTTTCTTGCAAATTGGGACCACATTAGCCAGTTCCAATCCCCCGGCAGCTGACCAGATGACCATGAATGCTCATACACCCGGGCCAAGGGCTCCATGATGACCCCTGCCAGCTCCCTTAACACCCTTGGGTGGAGGGCATCTGGACCTGCAGATTTAAAAATGTCTAGCCCTAGACAGATGTGGTGCCTGGCATAGGCCGTGACTCTGCCATCTTTTCCAGCTTTACATCAGCAAAACTTTCACCAAGCAACAAGAATTCTTCATTGGTAAATGGCAGTACAACCTTATCTTTCGGAGCTGCTGATAACCTGCATAAAATTATCTGAATATAGTTCAAGCTGTATTCATTCTGCCAGATACAGAGAAGGCAGAAGGATTAGCTGCAGCCATTTGGCAGAGCTGTGATTGTGAGATGAATCTAGGGATTATTTTGAGGAGTGTGACTGAGCTGTGATTGTGGTCTGAGGGTCCATCGGAACACTTCCATGAATGTGATCAGAGGAAATAACTATATTTGTACCTTCAAGGATGACATCTGCCTCATTTCAATGCTGAGTCCTAAGAGTGATTTCAGCAGAGGTACAGGGGTATCACTTCTCATGGGGCTTGTTAGCAATGAAGTGAGATATGAGAATACTTTGTGGGCTTTTTGAGAGGTAAGTGAAAATACAGTGTGAGATGAAATCGTATGCTAAGGATGACAGGGCTGCAAGAAAGGAGAGAAGAGATTCTGAAAGGCTTAACAAATGTGAAATTGTTTCTGGATCATGTTGTAGGTTCACTTCACCAAGTCAGGAGTCATTTGACAAAAAGGTTTTTTTTTCCCATGTCAACAGCACCGAGGCAGCCATGGGACTTCTTTTTCAGCTCTCTGTCAAAATCCACCTTTCTCTAGTTCAGTGCAACAGTGATAACTTGGAGAGGAGCTGAGTGGCAGCCTAACCCTTAAAGATATGCAATCCTCACTGTAACTTCTATTTATTTCTACTCATCTAAATACAATTTTTTGCAAATTTTTGTTAGCAAAGAATAGGAAAGATTGCTGTGCTAGGCTGTCAGAGATGCAGGTTAAAATACCTCCTGGGCATGGGGTCCTAGAATCTGGCTCTCCTGTTTCCAGGCAAGTTTCTGAACCACTCAGCTACTGGGGCTATAACATAGGAGGATGGATCTCTATGGGCCTACAACTCTTGAGTTTTGGGCTGTGGATATAAGGATTATTCAATGCCAAATGCACAATATCTTTGGTTTCACTACACACACACACGTTTATATTATGTAGCCTGGGTGGTACCCAATTATGTACTCTGCTCTCCAATTGAAGGGAATGATAGCAGGGCAGGTATGCTGTGGAGAGAAACCACCTACTACACGGAGTTTTTGCCTTCCCCTATAGAGTGAAGCCAGGACACATCTTAAGACTGAACTATATACAAATTTATTAATATATAAGAAGAGTTAAAAATGGAACACATATATAAAAGACATGGGAACTCTGTGCAATATATATATATATATATATATATATACACACAACTCTATGCAATACTCTGGATACAGGTGAGGGATCTGGGAAGCAAAGGTCTCAGTAAACATCATGCAATCTTATACTCTAATGAAATATGAATCTACCAAGTGTGAGGTGCAGGGTTCACAAAATATGAAGCACAGGGCCCAGGGGAAAATAAATAAACAATAGCAACACCCCAGGAAAAGGAGTGGCCCTAGATGAGAGAAGGGGAGTGAGCAGCCCAGGATACCCTAGCTGCCCCTATAACCAACTTGAATATCCCAACTACCCATCACAGAGGGAAGACCCTCCTCCCCTGTGGGAATCCCCTTCACAGGCAACTCACGACTCCTCCAAGGTCCCGGTAAGGCTGTCCTCATCTTCCAGGGTGAGGCGTATCTCCCCTCAGCGGGGGGCCTCAGCTGCTTTGGGGATCTCCCAGCCTCTGGCCTGCTCGGGGCCCTGAGCACTGCTCCATGCACTGTTGGCCCTGCCTTGTGCCAGGGGTTGGAGACCCAAGCCACCTGGTGCAGTGCCAGGGTCTCAGTTTGCTCCCAGACCTTCTGAGCACCGGCTGTGCACCATGTACCCAGCCTGTGCTAGGAGTTGGAGACTCAAGCCATCTCATGCAGCTCCCAGGGTCTCAGACCCTCCATGCACTGTCTGTGCACCAACTGCCTGGCTTTGTACCAGGGGTTGGAGACCCAATCCGCCTTGTGCAGCTTCCAGAGTTTTGGTTCTTTTCAGACCCTCCATGCACCGGCCATGCATTGACGCCACACTCCTTTGGGCGGGGCTGTGGGACATGGCTGCTTGCCGCTCCCCATCTGATGAAGAGTCTTCGGGCTCTTTCAGGGCAACAGTTTTGCCCTGATGGCCAGATCTGCCAGCTCTTTTTTGCCCTCTTCTCCATCCCTCGACACAGCCGCCAGTGTGCTGCCTTTTTATTCCGTTCAGGGGCTCCACCCTTGGATTGAACAGAGACCAATCAGAGAGAGGGGGATGTTAGTCCCCTCTCAGGTCCCCCTCCAGAATAATGAGGCACCAGTCACTGAGCCAGGAGGGCATAGTGGGGCCCCCCAGCACATTCCCTGGTGGGCCCGGAAGTAGTCCAGAAGTGCTTCTGGTCCTCTTCTGGGTCTGCTGTCGAGCAAACTGGAGAGCCTTCACCTGATTGATGGGGAAAAGGGAAATACCCCAACAATCAGTTCAGACTTTTCCAAAGCCAGTGTGCTAGGCTGCCACTGGCAAGCCTGCCACATTATATAAGAACCAGCAGCACCTAGTGTGGGATACTTGGTATCAAACTTTTCCTCAGTGAATAATAATGAATTTTAAAAAGTCCAAATGTATCATTTTACTATAATAACAAATACAATAACAAACAATAAATGAAAACCTTACAAAGAAAAAATGTTAAAAATCACAATATATACACATTATGGGTGCAGGTAGAAGTGACAATTTTTGACTGATCTGGCCACTGAAAGTGACCAAAAAGAATTAGGTTACCATATTTCCAGGTCCAAAACAGAGGACACCACCAAAAAAGAGGTGCTGGGGAGGCAGGGGGAATATGATGATGGAGGAGGGGGTATTCAGAGGCAATTGACAAATATGATAAAGATGGTGGAATACAAGCTTTGTATATTTAGTTTGTAGAAAATGAGATTAAAGGGGGAGAACGATAGCGGTTTTAAAATATTTGAAAGATGGCATAAAGGCATAAGAACTGTTGGGCAATGTAACAAGGAAGTTGTGTTTTGAAAAAAGCAATTAACCTTATTTATTTCTATAATGGTTTACAAATAACAAATCTGTGTTTGTGCAGAGATTTGGATTGGAAAAACCTCAAGAACCCTTTTAACCCTATGATTCCATGAGAGAGATCTATAATTTGTGTTCCGTTGTCATGGTCTGGATGGTTTACATTTTCAAGGGTTCCTCTACAATCTACAAGGATTAGAATCCCACTTAAATAGTTCATATAATCATATGCAAAAATTCACAGATTCATAGATCCATAAATTGTAAGGTCAGAAGGGACCTCGGAAGATCATTGGGTCCAGCCCCCTGCACCAAGCAGGAAAGATAACTGGAGGTCAGGTGACCCCAGCAAGGTGACTGTCTAGTCTCCTCTTGAAGATTGCCAGGGTAGGTGATTGCTAGAGCTGTGCGAAGCTTCAGCTCCCTCCCTTTAATCCCTCCAAATCGAATTGGAACCCTCTGAATCAATTCAGAGAGATTCGGAGAGATTTGGACATAGACACCGCTTTAAATGTTTTTTCTACATACCTCTAGGTAGCAGGGGCTTCGTGAATGCTGTGATGCTGGGGCAGATGGAGTGTCTCACAGAAGTGTGGGGGGCTCCCCAGTTTGCTCGACAGCAGACCCAGAAGAGGACCAGAAGCACTTCTGAACCACTTCTGGGTCCACTGGGGAACATGCTGGGGGGCCCCCCCATGTCCTCCTGGCTCAGTGACTGGTGCCTCATTATTCTGGAGGGGGAACCTGGGGTCCCCCCATGGCTGATCGCCAAGCCAGGAGGGCACAGGGGTGGGGGCAGCGTACTGTCCGGTGGACCCATAAGTGGATTGGAAGTAATTCCAGTCCACTTCTGGGGTTACCACCAAGCATGTGGGCCCCACCCCTCATTCCTGTGGGATGCTCTATCCGCCCTACCATTGCAGCATTCATAAGCCATGTCTGGTACCTTAAGTTACGTAGAAAAAATGATTAAAGCTGCGTCTATGGCCAAATAGCTGATTCTCTGAATCAGCACCGAATCTTCAGGTTCAGATTCAGCCGAACCAAATCAGGGACATCCAAATCAACAAATTGAATCACTGTCCCTAATTTGAGCCAAATGCAAATTGAAAAAGGCCCACTTTGCACACCCCTAGCGATTGCATCACCTCTGGAGGGAGCTTATTCCACAGTCTGGACACCCTGACAGTGAGGAAGTTTTTCCTAATGTTGAGACTGAATCGATCTTCCAGGAGTTTGTGGCCATTATTCCTGGTTTTTCCCTTGGGTACCCTGGTGAACAGTTGCTTACCGAGCCCTTGATATACTCCCCTAGCATCGCAGTAAGCTGCTACCAGGTCCCCTCTCAGCCTTCTTTTCCTCAGACTGAAGAGTCACAGATCCCTCAGCCTGCCCTCATATGGCTTTCCTTTTAAGACTCTGATCATATGGGTGGCTCTTCAAGCTTGTCCACATCTTTGGTAAAGTGTTGTGCCCAGAACTGGATGCAGTTCTCCAGCTGCGGTCTCACCAGTGCTGAGTAGTGCAGAAGAATCACCTCCTTGGCTTTTCTGGAGATGCATGCCGGAGTATTATTTGCTCTACTGGCTAAAGTATCACACCGCCAGCTCATATTCATGCTGTGGTCTATTATTACCCCCATGTCCCTTTCATTCATGGTACTAGTCAGTTTGGTGCCACCAAGCCTGTAGGCGTGTTAGGGGTTGCTTGTCCCCAGGTGGAATATTTTACATTTCTCAATGTTGAAAAAAATGGGCTTACCCAGGACCTGTCACACCCTAAGCAAGAGTCATACCCCTGGACAAACAAGCCAAGCCCCTAGGCCAGTGAGCCAAGCACACTCTAGTGATCTGCCAAGGCATACCAAGGTGCTGGCATTCAGCCCATGGTCACCCTTGTGAGGTGGGCTTTAAGAAAAATATGATATATCATAAGACTTGCAATAACTTTAGGAGCAAAAGCAACATAATATACTATGCTATACTATACTAAATATAACATACAGCAAAATGTCACAAATAACAAGAATCACATAACATTAACCTTTGTGGTACTCAACCACATTTAATAAATGATTTTAGTCTACTATTTGAAATGTTGGAGAATTACTGCACTATAAATTATGATGCTGGAGGGAACAACAGGAGACCACAATCCTGTAATAACTGTTTATGTACTTTACCCTCCTATGTTGTTCCATGGACTTAAGAGCCACCACAGGGCACTACAATTAGTCATTGCAAGACTGGAGCCTAAACAGTTAAAAACGGCCTTGAAAATGTAAAGCCCGATCTTGAAATCTTACCTTATTCAGATGAAGTCAATAAGAATTCTGACTTCATGAAAACAGAGTAAAAACTAAGAAATGGCTTCAGAACCTGGTCCTTTCTAACCACAAAATAAAAAGAGAAGTAAATATCAAGTCTCTTACTTAAAACAGAAGTTGGCAGTTTAACCTCTCTATTCCACTGGGGTCTTATATAAGAAAGGAAAGAATCCGCTTAGAATTTTACCTCAGGTTTTAAAAACTTAATTTACAGATTCTCTTGCTATAAAATTGTGATTTTCCTCAAAGGGAGACATCAGGATTTTATTAAAGAGTAGAGGTGAGTTATTACAAACCCTCCTTGGCCAAGCTTAATGTTATTTTATTTTAGTATTGAGATTTTCTGAAGGAAAAGTAATTGGCAGGTGTTCAGAGACGTATCGATCTACTTCAAGACACCCAGAGTGGCAACTAACCACTTGAAATAGAAGTATTAATCATTTTCTCTGGTGTTGCATTGTTTTAACCCTTTATATCTTGAATAGATTTTATTCACACATTAAGATGGGAGCAGAGATTAACCACTTTGGCTCAAAATCCTTTTCAGAGGACCATTTTTTGCGGACATGCTGAACTATACTTGAAGGCAACTCTGCATACCCACTATTTTGGCCAATCAGGAGCCAGTACAACCCTGTCTTAAATAAGAATATCCTTGTATCTACCCTACCTTGCTGCAGCATCATCAGCTGTTTTAAGCATTGCTTCAGCACTCCTGATGGACAGTGCTCAAGGTGTTCCAGTCACTCTCCCTCAATTTTAGCATCCTTTGACACATTTCTTTGCCACAGAATGGATGAAGCTGAAAAGATGATGTTAGGAGATGACAATATTGGCTTTGTGCCAGCCAGCAAGCTTCTAACAGGGTAGCTTTACAGCCCCTTTGTACCACAGGAAGTTATTATACCTTATATGATCATTGTCCCAGTCTGTTCAGTGAACTCCTTCTGCCAGGGACCAATGATGTTTTAACAAAAGTTGAGACATCCCATCTCTACCTAGTAATAATAAACTGTATATTCTTATAGACAGTGAATTTTATTTTCTTCTCCCTGCACTGTATTGCTGACTTACTGAAGTGTGAAAGTTGATCTCCTTTGTCTTAGCTTGCATATTAATAGTCATAAAACTAACCAGCTTTTAAAAATCCAGCTAGACCAAGGGTGACAAGGATATATCCTTTAGGGCTCCCTGCAGATCCAGAAATTTGATATTGCGGGAGCAGTGGTAACATTAGTTACTTAATACTGCTGCTGCTCCTCCCACCACCAAATTTCTGGACCTGTGCAGAGCCCCATGGGCTAGATGACATGGCCCTATGGACCAGATGGGGCCCATGGACTAATCGTGTGCATCTGATTTGACTCTTGGGTACCAATGAAGTAGAATATGCGACTCTATGGGTGCATCCAGATGAGTGTACACATGCCTGTTGCCCTGCCTCAAACCCCTTTGAGATGGGGCAACAGGCATGTGCGGGAATGAAAAAATGTTATCCAGGGGATATCCAGGGGTCTAAAAAAACTGCTCCGTAATAGAGTGGAGCAAGGCATGGTTCAACACCGTGCCCGGAGTCAGTCCTCCTTTGGTTTTGGCCAAAGTGTCTCTTTTGTGTTTCTGCTGCCCCTGGCACTGAAGTCCCTGGGCTGCTCGTGCTGCCTGGCAGCCAGGTGGCATGAAAAGCCCCAAGGCCGGCAGGACCCAGCTTGACTCTGCACGGTCGCACACTGGGCCGGGCCGGAGAACACCCGGCTCAGCTCCACATGGTCTCTGCACACCAGACGAGGTCCTGTAGCTATAGGAAGGGCCTGGCCTGCCGTACCAGCTCCTGTCAGCATGGGCTGGGCCCCAGGGCTGGCTCCCGCCTCTGCCCTGTGCCTGCCAGGGGTTGAGGACCTGACCCAGCCCCATTTGGCTCACTAGTCGAACCTTGCACCTGAGCAGGTCACAGGGCTCCGGGAGGTGTGGCTCCTGTGCATGCCTCCTGGCGCTGTGCAACCCATTCCAGTGCAAAGCCAGACTAGAGAGCCTCAGGGATCTGGGCCCAGTCCAGCTGGGCTGTAGAGGGGCCCCAGGACCTGGCTGGGCCTGGCATGTGGTCCCTGCATACCGCACCAGGTCCTGTAACCATGACCTCAGTCTGTCCGGGCTGCAGAGGGGGCTGGGCTGCAGGCTGGGCCTGGCACATGGTTCCCGCATGCTGCACTGGGTCCTGCTGCCATAAGACCAGCCCTGCTGGGTGGCAAGAGAAGCCCCAGGGCCAGCAGAACCAGGCTGGGCTCGGCACATGGCCCCCCTGCTCCTGCTGTTGAAGGTCAGTTATGGGCCCTGGGCAGGGGGCTGGGGCCCTGTGGGGGATAGGGGCTGTGGTCCTCTAGCGGGGAGCTGGGACCCTGGGTGGGGGAGTGTATTCCATGTGCTGTGTGTGGGGGGCTACACCCTGTGGGGACCAGGGGACCCACCCCGCCTGAGCAGCTCCCACACAAGGTCCCCCACACCCACAGTGCCCCCAGCAATTGCCCCACTCCCATCCACAGACCAACCCACACCTCTCCACATCCACTCACTGCCTTCTCCCACATCTTTCCCACCACCTTCCTGCAAACACCACATCCCCCATCACATACCCATCATGTGTGAAGAAAACCAAAAGCACAGATCAACATATATAAGTATTTAGAATTTATTTTTTCATGATGAGAGACACTGGTAGGCTTCCAAATTGCTTTAACATTGTAAATATACCAATAAAGCATTACCCAACTTATCACTGTCTCTCTCTCTCTCTAGATATATGTGCGTGTAGAGTGGGTTTTTTTGTTTTAAATGTGGAAGAACATGGATTTGGGGGTATTTTAAAAAATGGATTTGGGATGCTGCTGCAGCAGTCCAGCTGGCACAAGGGGTAGTGTCCCCAGGTATCAATTGGCTGGGCCCCAGAAGCTCCAGAGAGCGAGTAGCCCTGAGCTGCTTGCCAGGGCAGCTTTTTGTATGGATGGGGCCAGGACAGGGCAGCTTTTTATACTGCTGGGGACAGCACAGGTGCTTGCCCCAAGCTCTAGCTCCCCCTGGCTGCAGACCCAGGAGGATCCAGACAGGGTTATTTTGCCCCAAGTGGCACAATTTGCTCCACACCAAAGTGCATGTCCAGGCATGTGCGCTGAGGCAAAAAGCCCTGGCTCAAATTTGCACTGCTTCTATTTGAGCTGCTGCAAGTGCACGTGCTTGCATGTGTGGATGTGCCCTATGAGTTGCTGCAGTAGAGAGTTTCATTGTCTCACTATAGGCTACAGAAAAAAGTAGCCCTGGAATAGCCTTGCTATACAAGCAATGGGTACAAAGAAATCTGGTTTTAAGATGAAGGTTGATCTGTTAATGAAAGAGATTTTATGATGTAGTTGCCTGTGATATCAGGGAACTGGACTCAGATTCAGGAAATTCCTTCCAGTCTTATGTTCCTATAAGTTTATTTGTTCTAAAGTTAACTGTCATTAATCCTGAGGTCATGTCTAGGCTGCAGATCCCCCATGATTAGCAGAAGTGTCTCTAAACAAGCCATATGGCTCTGTGTGCACTAATGCCTGGACCAGAAACAGTAAAGCTGAATCTACGCATCACAGACGGCAGACTAATTGGCACTGATTCCCAGCAGTACTAATTAGCCTGCCCTTGGTGTCACAGAGATTTGAAGGTGCTACTGCTGGGTAAGTCGGTGGTCTAGATATGGTCTGAGTGACATAGGTGTTGGTGGTGGGGTTGTTTCATTGCAAGGAAATGTGAAATGTATGGCTTATATACTTCATAGTTTTGCAGAAACTATTTGTTTCCATAATTTGAGTGTTATTTTTATGAAGCCTGGATCAATAAAAAAAATAAATTGAAAAGCAGTAATAAGCAGCCTCAGTTCTTCCCATAAAATCAGATATCATCTTACCAAATAGTAAACAGGTTCATTCATCTCTCCACTTTTTGGAATACCACTTATCCATGAGGACTTACTAAATTATTGCTTTGTTTTTATGGGAGCTGGGTTTACATAGAGTCACTTACTTTTGCCTTTACATTTAGTTCTTCAAGATGGACGTCCAACAGAACTGCAGCAGTTCTACTACAGAGATAGGAAAGCAGGTTTGAAGGCTTGTTCAGGGATCTATTCCCCTTGTGAATGTTGGAGTCTTGCTCTATTGGGACTATTCGATAGAGCCACTGGCCATTCTGCCCCATAAAGTGAAATCCAGTGGTTACTGGAGCTTCAGTATCCTAAGGACTCTGCTGATATCCCATGGCCACTGGCACTGTCTGAACTGTCCTGACAGCACGCTAGTGTCCAGAATTTGGTATGAGATGCATCATGGCAGCCCACCTTTGGCATTTAATTTTATTATCAATACTTCTCAGTATCTGTTTTTCTGGCTCCTCATTCTTGTTATTTTCTATTACAAAGTGACTTAGCCAGTTAGCCAAGTACCTTAGGGTAGGATTTTCAAAAGCACTCACTAACATTGATGATAAACTCCCACCTACTTCAATAGGAGCCAAGTTAGGTTAATGCTGTATGCTATCCTTAACAGCAATTAAGAAATGTGCTACCTTAGATAATCAGTCAGCTGTTCCTGGTCACACAGAAGTAGCAGGAACACTGTCTTTAGGAATCAACTGCTATCAGTTTGAAAAAGGAATTTATTTTGGCGAGGGTATTCTACAGGGTCTCACATGTGTATTCTTTAACCCCCATAGACATAATCCATACACAGCAATCTCTAAAATGCAAGGAGATCAGAAATAAAAGGAGAGCACAACAGCTGTGATGGAGTGTTAAGAAAAATCCAACAAGCTCATACTGTGTACATACATTTGACAGGAATATTATTTAAGGATAAAAATCAAACAGTGCAAATTTTAATGGAAAGAGTAAAGGGACTTTGAGGCAGGTGTTTTATCATATTTCGTTGTTCAAAGGCAAGAATAAATGTATGTATTTCACACACTGTGCTTTTATGCTGATAATATTTTCCCTTTTTCAATTCTTAGTGTTCATAAATTTGGGCAAACTTCATCTCAGCATCATTCTGATATATCACTGGCTTAAATATTCTTCTTTGAGCTTGTAGGATGACAATCCTGAAGTGAGGCAGTGACTTTACCCATACTGTGTGGGAGAGCAGGGTGATCATAACTAATAACTGTAATGTGAAGGAACTAGCTCCCTGCATCTAAGGGAATGAAAATTACTGCAGAACACAAACATTATATCCTTTTTTAGGTAGAAAACACTTTTTCCTTGTATATTCACATCCTATTTATATTGCATATAGGTCCAGAAGCCTATGTTACATAAAGTACAGAAATTCAAAATTAGCATTAAAACTCCATTCCTTAACACACTGTATTATGCCAGCCTATTGCATCTTAAATTGAATGAAGGTGGAAGAGCATTTAGAAGGAAATGACATGAGGTAAATACAGATTTTCAGTTTGAATTATCTGGTTTTATGAGGGTTAATCAACACTTCCAATGTTATTTAAGTGGTTTTTGGTGGCTTTTATTGATTTATGTTGTTATATTTAAAAAAAAATAGGATGCTGTGGTATATTTTTATAGTGAAAGGTGTTGTAATGTGAATGTAATGTGTGAACAGCAGGTGAAACAAGGGGGCAGTCTGCAGAGCTGAGATCTCTGTTAATTTGGATTACAACTCCCCAAAACCGCCAGGGGCTGGGGGTAAGGGAAAAGGAAGAGGAAGCTTGAGGCTGGAGTAAGAGGAAGAGAGCGCATATAGGGTTGATGAGGTTCCATGTGCACTATGGAGAAGTGCACAGTGCAGCTGGAGATAGTACCGTAGCAAGGAAGTTTGGCACCAGGGGCAAGCCCACAGTGGCAGCCTGCCCTCACCCCACACACAGATCCGGTCACATGCCCCCGTATGCTTGCCCAGGAATGCATGTAGTGGCAGAAGCCACCCTCGCCCTGTCCTGGCGTCCTCCCCCCAGACGAGTGGTTTGCACACTGTCTCAGCTGGGCAATGCCTGTTGGCACCTCTCCACTTGGGTGCCCAGGTGGTTGTCCTCTTCGCCCTCTTTCCCCCTTTCCCTCCCCGTCCCCCCCAGTTTGGTCAGTGTAATAGGGGGGCCTGCTCGGAGCCATTCTCAGACTGGCCCGCCCACCTGTTCCTGGACCAACCGCCCATGTTCTCACCTGCCATGCCTTGTTGTTAATTAGTTAATTTAGATGTTAATAAGCGGGAGGCTGCCCATTTCCTGCCCCGATGCCAGGGAGCATTATCTGTGGCTCCTTTCCTTCCCTATACTACAGCCCAAGCCTGCAGATGGTATCTAGATGTTCTCATAAATCACCGGCCCCCACACTGGGCCCCAGAACCCTACTATTGAACCCCACCTGGATTCCTCCCTTCGGGCAGACTCTTCCACCATCATACGGGGAGAAATAGCTCCCTGAACTGATCCCCCTTCGGGTGTGATCCCCCCACTGGGACCTTCGGCTCTCTAGTCCTGGCCCACCTCCAGGCCAGTCAGAGCCCCAGGCTCTTAGCTCTTGGGAGTTCCTCACGGTGAGCCACTTTGGCCCTTTGACCCTTCTGGTCCTGGCCCCAGCATGGGCCAGTCAGGGGAAATTCAGACAGGTCTGAGTCTATGGCCCTTACTCTTTCGCCATGGGGTCCACCTTCCCAACCCTCCAACAAAGGGGTAACCTACCCAGTTGTGAGGGCTGGGGCTAAGGTGCCCCAACCCACCTTTCGCTGGGGTGGTAACTGGCCTGGCATTTCCTGGGGCCTCCCGCACCACTGAGAGCCCCACCAGGCCACCCACTCCCAGCAGGGGGCAGTTTTAGGTCATGCCCAGGCCCAGGAGCCTCCTGACCATCCCCCACAGCTCCTCCCTTACCTCCAAATGAGCCACATAGCTCTGTAGCCAGGCAGTGTTATTGCCTGGCCTCCAGCAGCAGAGCTGCCCTGTTTATATGGGCAGCCCCAGATCCAAAATGGCCGCCCCCATCAGGCACCTGCCGACTGCTGCCTTCTGGCCCTTAAAGTGGCAGGCACCAACAATGCCCTGCCACAGTCAGCTAGGAGTGGACTGAAGGAGCTGGACTCAACACTTGGAAGCAGCTGCCAGCTGCTGTTTGAGCACTATAGGGACTAAACGCTTGTAAAGTGCTGTGTGTATGTTATCATGGTATTGATGTTTCTTTGCCATTTACCTGTTCCCTCCCTTTGCCCATTGGCTTGTGACCCTCACCCCTATGATTTTTTATATAAAAGAGGGAGCGTCCCCTCCTCCCCCCTTGCTTCTTGTGCCAGTTTCTGGGGCTGCAGGGTTCACATAATGTCAATATTTTTCACTTCTGCTTCTTGTTTTACCATATGCCCTTTCATGGCCCCTCCACTCCTAGTTTCTCCGTTTAAATTTGAGAATGGACTCTATTAAAGGAAGAATGTCCTAGATTATTGTAACTCTTTGTTCCCAGGAATGAAACCTCTGACCCTATGCCAGTTAGAATAGATTCAAAACACAAGCACCTCAGCAAAGCAAGCTAGGAAAAGCAAATTGCTCCATGTCACTGTTCTCTTCACTGGCTTTCTGAAGAATAATGAGCCAAATACAAACTTGGACCTTCCTCTTCAATACCTCACATTGCCCTACACTTCTTAGGAGATTCTTGTGAGGATCCAAACAGTGCTTGGGGATATTAACATTTTAAGTTTTCATATCTGCTTCCACGGGCGACTGGTGCCTCCTCAGTCTGGGGGGGGCACCCACAGGCACTGGCAGTGGGGATGGAGCTTGAGAGCACCTGCGGATGCTGCTGGCAGTGTTGGTGGCAGGGACGGAGCTTACAAGCACCCACAGAAGCCAGCATTGGCGTTGGTGGTGGGGATGGAGATTGCAAGCACCCGCAGACACCGCCAGCAGTGGGGATGGCTCTGTTGGGGAAGGCACATGCCCCCCACCCCCACAATGCCCTCCCTACATATTGCCTATGCTTCTTTTCTAACTTTCACTATCATCATCAGTAATTTGGATCCTTAATTTATATGGAGTGGGGAGAATAGGGGAGTGATGTGTGATACTATTTTTGATAAGTATCAAGTGCAGTTCAGTTTTCCTGTTTGTTCCTAGCTTACCGAACTGCAAAGAATTATATCAAAGGTGGCAGTTTGGGAGAAAATAGGGCACAAAACAATGGAAAGGATAAGGCACAGTCCTAGAAAATGCCAAATGTCCTTGAGAAAGCAGCTGGGAAGATTTTAATTGAGGAATGCTCATCTTTGGTTTTAGCAGGCTGATAAGGTTTACTCTCCCCAGGCCTGAGCATAAGATCCAAAGGAGATGTTAGAACTGCAAAGGTACTGAGGGGCAGGGGGAGCAGTTAAGTGAATTGTCAGTTGCTGCCTGGAAAGGAGATACTGGCAGAAACACAAGAAGAAACAGAAATTGCAGCAAGCAGAATGTGTCTATCAACCCAAGGATGGGGGTAACTGAACTAAAGATCTTACAAACGCTTTCAAGGAAATATTCATAGGCATAGGTCTTTCTTGTTTGTTTAAAACATTTTCTTTCTGTGCTACTATGCTCCTTTGGATGAAAACAAAAAATCCCAACTCTGTACTGAAGAAGCTGTTTTTGAGTCACTTTAATCACTTCCTGTCATAGGAACTGGAGGAAGGGAGCTTACAGGTACAAAACCCATTTGGCCTATCATGTTACCATAGTTGGAATCAGGTGGCTGTATCTCTGAGATCCAATCTGAGTGACTGAACCATGGGCTTTCATACTTAAGAACTGTGCAGGGGATTTTGTCTGTCACCTGCAGGGCACAATCAAGAGGGGCTAATATGGATCTAATGCACAGTTTGCCCAGTAATCTTAACAAAGGTTATTAAAAACTTACCTAAAAGAGAGAGCTCCAGTTTTAGATGATATCCTTTAGTTATCTTGTTTTGCTATTAAATTCCAATCCTGTTTCTTCTTCTAATAAGTACAAGAGAAGATGGGAAAAATCAGTTTCCACTGTTGATGTTAACTGTTTAATTGCTGAAATATCAGAACATAAAACCCAAATAGCCATTCTTATACATAGATTTGCCTGGCTAATAAAACAAATAAGTTGCTCTTTTCTTCACCTGGCCAGTCTGTTGGAGACCAGCCTTTATACTGAAATTATGCTGATCACTATTAGCTGATGAAACAGGTCACAGAGGTACAGCAAAATTCAATCTGTACTAGCTGAGCAAGAAAAAAAGAAATAGGAGCGACAGGGAAAGTTTGCATGGTTACAGGAAGGCTAAAACAATTCTCCCATTGATTTCATCCTACTCTCAGGAGTACTTGGCTCCTCATCCATCCCAGTCTCTGTCTCTTATTCTTGTTCCTATGTGAATCCATGGTCCAATCCTGCTGATATCTTTCCTACCATGGCTTTTTGCCCCAGTTTCTCATCTCAGCCCTCTCATCTTAGTCTCAACAGGTTTCTCAGCCCTAGCAATCAAGTCAGTTCCTGGTCCTACTCCACTGATTCCTAGCATTTACACATGAATGTGTGCATGTGCATGCATGCACACATATGCTCAAACACACGTGAGCACACATATTTCTGACTGCTAAACTACTTGGGTGTCTCATCTCTGATTATTTAGAACACCAGTGACTAACAAAACTACCCACATAGTACAATGTAGTCAGGTAATTTGTTTTCTTGCCTAACTACATTAAGGTCAAAAGCCATTTAATAATAGTGCCTCACTGCTGTTAAAAAAAACATGGATATCAAAAAGGATATCATAAGGTTATAGAAGCTAATATTATTGTCATTCCAAGATTCTCTTGCTCACATGCATTCAATAAAAAATGTTCTTGAACAGGCTGGGTTTTTTTTTAATGTCTACTGATTAATAACATCCCATTCAGGTTGCAATATTCTTCTTGTATACTTAAAGACAAAGGTCAAATTCTATTCTCAATTATGCAGACATTATCCCATTTAAATTGACAGGGTTGCATTGAACTAATTCAGAGCAGAATTCAGTCCTAAGCTTAACCAGAACAGACAGAGACTAAATGGAATTCTCCTTTAGAAAATATATCCCTTTTCTTTTCTTGTTTAAGATAACAGAATATGCTTGAATAATTAGTGAAAAGTCATTTCAAGCATTTAGATCTGTCATTTTATGGTTCTTCATTTCTCACAGAAACAGAAGGAAAAATGTGTTTTCTAATGCGACTGAGCCCGTCTTCTTGCTTTCCTGCTTTTGGCATTTTAAATCCAAAACAAAGCAATTCTTAATAAAGAACCTACATGAACTAACCTCGGAATACTTGTGACTGGATTGTCAGCTTTCTGCCCTAGGCTTGCCAATACCTCTTACTAAGTCAGTTAACAGCTAGCTACATCCAAACTCTACAAAGTCAGAGGGGTTAATTTTTTCTCTCACATTCACTAAAACATGTAGCCTTAACTTCCAGAACAGCTAAAAGCCATATGAATTGAACTATAAAGCATGGACTGTCAATAAAATACCATCACCATTACACTAACTGTAGTGCGTAGGAGCCTTTCTGGGTCTCTAAAAACACTCTAAATGCAGATAATTTTTTCAAACAACATAATATCATTTCTATCTTTTTCATTTAGTCCTCCTCAGTAACTACTGTATTTCATCATTTAGTCCAGAAATTGGATGCCTTGGGGCTTGGCTTTATCATACACTAATAAAATGAAGAGAAATAGACCTTTAAAAAATAATTGCCAAAATAGACTCTGTCAGCAAGCATTAGACTCAGATGTGGCACTCGTTTGAAAAGGTTATGTTGCTTTAGAATACATTAAACATTTATTAGCTTCACCCCAGGTAAAGGTGCAACTGTTTACATATCTGCAAATTCGTATAGACACGCTTCTAAATGAATTTGAAAAATAACAACTTGTTTATGTATTTAGAGCCAACTACTTTATTAGTGCCAAATTTTCTCTTAAGTTTATATTAACCATATAAGTGAGTATAATGGAGCTGGCCTACTATCTTATTCCTCTGCTTGACCTGGCTCAAATCATATATTGCTACTCACCCAGTATTCTCTGTCTTCCCTTCTGTTGTGACACAGCAAGGGGGCTGGGGGAGAGGAAAGAGT
>NW_005842106.1:1791378-1802247 GCF_000455745.1 Alligator sinensis
TACCCAAGAGTAAAAACAGTTGGAAACAAATAGTAAGGAAAGCTGGTCCTCTGCTCCAAATGCTAGTCTGAGGTTGGGAGGTCAGTTTTCTGGTCTACCACAGACTGTTTTGGGTGAGTCACTCTCTCTAACTGCCTCAATTGTCCTTCTGTAAAACACAATTAATAGCACTTTCCTATATAAAGGGGTGTTGCGAGTCTTAATGAACTAATTTTGTGAGGCTCTACAATGGATAAGAAACATACAAGTACTTTAGACTCTGGAATAAGATTCTCTATGAAAAAGGTATCCTTTAACTTGCCCCTTTGAAATCCACCTGGAAGAGATCTTCTGGATCAAGTACTACTAGGAGAAGCAATCACATCACATAATTTTCTTCATAAAGTGAGCACCATCCATCGTAAGAGTGGTTAGCACGTTTGCTTCCATCTTCCTACTGCTGTTCAAATGGTTACAAACCTAATCTCAGGCTAAATGTATTCATGGTCCATTTATACCCATTTGCAGTAATGTAATCAGTGCAGCACTGGCCCTACCTGCTGATTCAGAGGGGTGTGGTGTGGTATCCCCACATGCCTATGACTCCTACTAACACCGCTGCACAGTTCTCCCTGACAGCAGCAGTTGTTGGTGTGCAGGGAGACCACACTGGCAGTCAGAGTTTTTTGAGGCTCCAGTGAGACACTGCTCCCAGGTCTTCAGCTCTTTGCAGCCCCTGTACCTCCCCTTGCTGTTTGACATCTCTGCCCAGATCTCTGCTTCAGCCTATTTGTTTTTCTGTCAGCACAGTCTTAAAATAGTTATTTTCCTTCACTGGTGTGAAGATGATGTACTCACAGGCAGCAATCATGTCTCCTCTCAGGCTACGTTCTGATAGGCTGAACAAGCCAAACTCCAGTCTCCTGTTGTATGTTAAGCTCTCCATATCCCTCATCATTGTAGCAGCTCTTCTTTATGCCTGTTCCCACTTCAAATCACCGTTTTTGAGCAGGGTATCCAGAGCTGTACGCAGTATTCTAAGTGAGGTCTCAACTGCGCCTTGTAAAATAAGCACCAGTACATCCTTATCTCTGTTGTACATATCTTCTCAGACTGTGTTTGCAGTTTTCAACCATTTCTCTCCCTCAGCAGTTTCCAGCTGATGAACTCCACAGTTTCTAGCACAAAATCATGTTAGGCCATAAGTGCATGACCTTAGATTTCATATTTTTGAATTTCAGCCCATTTCTAATATTCCAGCCCTCAAAGTCATCCAGCTTTTTCTGCTCTACTTCCAGATCCACCCCCAGCTGTTACTCACAGCTTTGTGTCATCAGAAAACTTTGTTAGTATGTTCTCACTTAAGTCTGTAACATTAACAAAAATGTTACTATTAAATAAGATTATTTATAATGCAGTCCTGTTAGTGTATTGGTGTTCTGTGTAACAACCTCTCTGTTGCATACCTCCATTGGTATATATTGTTAGATTACTAAGAACTGTCTCTCTTACCTGCATATCTCCATTGGTGTGAATGGTCTATGGAGCTGGAAACCCTTTGTTTGTTTTGACTATACTAACATGTTTTAATTGCATTTTAACAGTTTAAATGTAAGGGGCCAGGTGAGTTGGGTTTTGTGCACTGTGTTATGTACTGATGGCGTAAGAGGGCCCTGGAAAATCCGGTGAAGGTTGTTGAGGGGTCAGTGCTCACTGGGCTCAAAGGAGGGACTGTCAGCTCAGGAGTCATAGAGGAGACTTGGCAAATCTTTTTTCAAGAATTACCTCCTGGGATGGCATTGGACTTTGATGTTAAGCTTCACAGTACTTGTGATGTACAAATCTGTGTCATGGGTTTAGGTTAAGGCCCGTTACTCAGTTGTTTCTAAAAGAGATGAATTCTCTGGAATCCACATAGTGGGTCAGGTTGAAACCTGTTCTAAAGGAGCTGAAAATCTTGAGTTTGCTCAAGGTCTGTAAGAGCTGGGTAGAGGTTCAGCACCTCCCTCCCCTCCTCTAGCAGTAGTACACAGCAGCAGCAGAGCAGTACACAGCAGTGCCTCCAAGAATTTAGTGTCTGGAAGCAGAGCAGCACCCCTGCGGTGGTGTAGAGTGATGACAGCAGTGGTAGAGCAGTGCCCCCCAGAGATGGTGAGGCAAGGGGAAAACTTTGGATACCAGCTGCACTGGCTACCAAGTTCCCTCTGTGTGGGAATAAGAACTCTGATCTTATTGAGAAACTGTTAATGGTTGGTTTATGGGTAGCAGTGCAAGCCAAGAGAAAATTTGTGTAAAACCCCTAAAATTAAACTTGGCTCTTGTTACTGCTGAGTCCTGGACCTGGCAGAAAGGTTACCCTAAGACCAATGCCTAAGGCAGGAGTATCAAATATATGGCCCATGAGAAAGATTTGGCTTGTAGAGCTTCTCTATCCAGCTTGCTGGACTCCTAGTATGGCTGGAGGAGAGGGGCCTGCCACAGAATCCAGGGCCCTCAGGCCCTGATAGATGTGATGATCAATGTCAGAAGGCTAAGCAAGGACTGCCACAACTTCAGTCACACAGCAGCCCTGTTGTCCATCAGTACTTCCACGACTCTACTTCCCCAGTTGCTGGTCTCCACCTCATGCCCTGTGCTGCAGTCAGAGCTGAACCTGATGCCATGGTATGAGGCAAGTGGTGACTCCAGCTCCAGCATGGGGCATGCAGCAAGGCCTGGAGCTGCTGCTACCACATGCCCCATGCTGGAGCTGGAGCTGCTCCTGCTGCATGCTTCAGATTGCAGGAGGTCTGGACCTTTACCTGGGGTACAGCTAAGATATATTAGATATATACCCTTCTTTTTATTAATATTTAAGTACAACGGATTCTATAGAATAACTGTATATTTATGTTACCTTTAGGGTTCTTACCATTTAAAAATAATTACCTTAACCATAACTAATGTTTAAAGATGTTTTCCAAGAGAAAATTTAATAACTGTGTTGCATGCATTCCTTAGTTTTAATGTTAAAGGACATAATGAGAATGCATAACTTTTCCCTGGAGGGCCACAGTTTATCATTTGTTTAGTTTCCAACAAAATGATCAGCTTTCTCAGTTGGTCACAGAGGACCAGAGCATACATCACATTACAAATGTACATAATTTGACACAATTGAGTCACAATAGCCTCATCTCTTTAGATGCTCAGGACTAAGGGCTAAATCATCCCAGCAGATCTGCAAGGCAGTTTTCAGATAAGATCAGCAATGATGGATTAGCTTGACTACAACATGTAAATACTGCTGGATATTTCTACCCTTCAAATTGTATTTTACATGGACTCAATAACACCTTCACATTGGTGCAGATAGAGGACATGGTTTGGTCAGAAATGTAAGTTGCAGCTCAATCTACAACACAACTGGATCCTTCTCATCAAATGCATGCTGAGAAGGAGGCCATGTTATGCTTGCAAGGAATTTTATCCACTAGGTAGAATCACTAATTGTGCAGCAGCCTCTTCTGCTGTTGAATCATTAAGTAAGTGGAAGGCCACAAATTGTTTATGTAGTTGTTAGTATGTAGGTATGTCTGTGCACTACAATAGCATTTAGCACTGGATTCTTACCTGGTACAAAAAGCATGCAGCTTTAATCACTTTAATAGAGCCTTGTTTTAAAACAGCTGTGAATCTGGGCCATTATGTGAATTTGAGACATTCCCCAGGTCTATTAAAATTATCTAGCCGCATGGGATGCATATTACAAAGGATATGCATACGTTTTTGCTAAGTGGATATAGTCAAAGACATACTTAGAGCAATACTGGTCTATCTGTTTATGCATGTGCACAGTGCTAATTATCACTGAACCACTGCTCATTACATTAAGAACATGAAATAAAAAAAGAAGCTTGATCTTAGATACCTGCTCTCATGGTATTGGCTGCCTTTGCACTGTCTGATTGGCTCAATGAATTAAGGCCCAGCATATAGGGCAAAATTTAATGGGGGGTGGGGGGCATTGAAAGGGGAAAGTGTGTGAAATATGATGTATGTTAGTTTTGCACTATCATCCTGCTCCCCCAAGTCTCAAACAAACTAAATGGAAATTGCACTTATAACTCTGATGAGATGAATTTTCAAAAGGCAAGAAGCACTTCTCAGTAGTGCTGAATGCAAATACATATATGAACTTTCATTTGAAAGACTTTGGACTTCTTGGCTAAGTACAGACATTTGGGGAAGTTAAATTGGGTTCAAAATGGCCATCCAGTTTAACCTTAGCTCATCCTGGTGCCAACCTTACACTTACAGACATAGTCTTAGTGACTGGCAATCAGTCTAAACATATAACTGTACAGAAGTTCAATGCACACAAACTGGTCTAAAAATATCAGAACCTGGTTTAAGATAAAGCTGGATCTATGTAGTATCAAACTTATTTGATTTAGGTCAAACTGGTGCATTAAACTTCTGTCCACTTTCCTTGCATAGCCAGAGGGCTGGAAAAACCCAGCCACTTGCACCAACCCAGGGGCTACTTTTTTCACTGCTCCCTCCCTCCGTATTGGGCTATTTTTTGCACCCGTCCTGGCCCCTTGTCTCCTGCCCCCCCAATCAGCCAGCCCTCTCAACCCCCATCCCACAAACCGCTCCAGGTGCAGCTGCTTCTATCAATGTTTGCTGCTGCTGAAGCCAAGCAAGTAAGTCCCAGTGAGTGAAGGGGTAAGAGGGATAGTTTGGTGGGGGGGACCCCAGCCATGGGTCATGTCTGCCCCCCTATCCCTTGTGGGTCACACCTGCCCCCGTACGCCACCTGTGGGATGTGCCTGCCCCCCCCATGGGTCACACCTTCTCACCCTACCTCAGGTGCGGGTCACGTCTGCCCCCCCTACCCCACACATGGGTCATACCTCCCCATACCCTCTGGTGGACCCTTGTTCCCCTCCAGGCTGTTGGACCCCCAAACCTCCCCACTACCTCCCCCATCCTGAATTACCTGGTATCAGGCAGGCATTTTGAATTGATTAACCTCCCCCTAATGTCCCTGAATGTCTGTACTTAGCCCACAAGTTAGTAAAATAAGCATTTAGTGGCCTCACAGGGCTAAGACAGTGAAAAAAGTCTCTCCTTTTGCACACAGACTCCTATAAAGCAGTCTGTATACTTTAGTCCCAGGGATTGTTTGCTCATGCTCTCATGCAATGTTCTCTCCCTATGGAATAGGTCCAGTGTACTGATGAAAGAAATGTATTTCATCCTCCCTAAAAATGAAGGAACTTGTACATGTACACACACACACACACACACACACACACACACACACTAATTTGATTTGAAGGACTCCTAGGTGAGGCTAACTGCCTCAGGCACAAGTTTTTCCCAATGGCTGGGAGGAGGAGGAGAGCTCAGTAACACATTCATTTGGGTTCATCCCTTAAATGTTACCACCTAGCACTTAGTGCTTTTGTGCCTCATGAACCAAATTCTGCATAAATTAAAACTACACAAGTTTTCACAGTGAATGTCCAAGAATAATGAATCACAGATTGTGTATCACCAACTTTGTAGTTCCACAGCTACTACCATCATCTAAGGGCAGTATTCATAGCAACATTTGCCCCATGGTCCAGATAACTATATCTGTCTGTCCATGGACCCATAGATCATGTTTCTGCTCCAGTTTCCTTCAATTTGGAGAAAACTGACATAGAACAGTTTCCCGTGACATGGAAGAGTTGTAAATTCCTTTCACAAGACTGCCACTGCTATATTAACAGGAGATAATTATGGTACAGTAAAAGTTCTGTTATCCAGCATCTTACAAGCCTGCATGCACCACTAACTGGCATGCCAGTTTGTAAGATAAAGTGAAACCGGAAGTGCCCACCGTGGCACTTCTGGTTTCTCCGAGCCCCCATTGCTCAGGGCAAAGCAGCCTGCACTGCCGAGCCCCCATGGCCCAGGGGCATAACAGGGTGTGTGGAGCTGTGCAGGACCTGCCTCCCTGTCCTGCAGGGCCCACAGAGCCCTGCAGGAGGGGTGGCGATGCCACGGGAGGGGCAGAGGGACACCCCAGAAACAGCGTGAAAAGCGGTGGCCAGGGCCGCTCAATTAACCAGCATATTTTGTTATCCAGCATCCCCCTTTCCTGGGGGATGCCAGATAACAGAGCTTGTACCTTCCTTGGTGTTGGTGAAGTGGCAGCTGAAATTGCGTTCAATTTTAAACATCAAAGATTCAAACAGGGAAGAAGTCCCAAGGAGAATAACCAGAATTATAAAATGATGACCTATGAAAGGCTGAAGAAATTTGGTTTTAGTCTAGAAAAAGAAAGACTGAGGGAGACATGGTAAAAGTCTTGCAATAGGTAGAAAGTTGTTAAAGGAAAATAGTGATCAATTGTTGTCCCTGTTAACTGAGATAAGTACACAATTAAATAGGCTTCCTTTGCAACAAAGAGGCTTTAGGTTTGATCTTAGGAAAATCTTTCTATTTGCTAGGGTTACAGAAGACTGGAACAGGTTGCCTAGAGAAGTTGTGGAATCTCCTTCACTGGAGGTTTTTAACAAATTAGACCAATACCTGCTAGGGAGTTTGCCCAGGGAACATCTACTTGATCCTTTCTCAGAGCAGAAAGGTGCCTATCAGTCCTACATTTCCATGATCCCACTTGTACAGAACTGTAATGATCCTTCTATTTTTATGGGAGTTTTTGCTCCTGGAAATTAAGAAGTATTTTGCTCCATGCATGCAAATATCATGACCATCATCTTGGCTAACACCAGAGACTCCTGCAGACAAAGAGAAGAGCCCTTGTATGACATGATGGTCACCACTTTTGTATCACAGGTGTTGAACTGACACATTTTGAATGCAAGGAGCATACAATTTACAGTTGAGTAAAACTGAACATTGCAATAGGTCTAAACTGTATGCAGCAGGCAGAGAAAGTGAATGTAAAACACACTGACCAGTAGATAACAAGAAAATAAAATGGAAAAGGAAAACATTCATTGTGCATGTCAGAATTTCTGCAGTATTTTGTTGGCTACTGCATCCATGCCAGGGAATTGACAAAATGCCTGCCTGATACCAGGTAATTCAGGATGGGGGAGGTAGTGGGGAGGTTTGGGGGTCCAACAGCCTGGAGGGGAACAAGCGTCCATCAGAGGGTATGGGGAGGTATGACCCATGTGTGGGGTAGGGGGGGCAGACGTGACCCACACCTGAGGGAATTGACAAATATTTCACATATCTGTTCTTAAGATGTTACATGGCATTCTGCAGCTAAGAATCAGGCATGGCTGTCACCTCCAAAAAATGTTGCATAGTAGGGTCTTATTTCAGCAACTAGTCTCTCAGGAACAGTAAAAATGATCTGACAGTATAAGTGTTACATCATAATTTTTATGCAATGACTTTAAAAAAGATTATCTGAGATCACAGAAAAATATTTTGGTTTGTGAATTGCATTCTTAACCTTGGAACATAAATGTTTCAGATCATGTTAGTCCCATTTAAGAGGATATTCTGTATAAAACCATGTTAGAGAATATGTACGATGCTTTTTGGTTTGTGTTTGGCAGCAAGAACAAAGTCCCTGGAACCTACCCCACACACTGCTCACCATCAAGAAAATATTTACACGGGAAACAGAGCTGCCTAACAGCTCAGATTTAGCTGTGATGCAGAAGTTAATGACAAGTTATTTTTCTTTAATGACATGATCAATGGATAAGTATTATGTTGAAATTCTCAAGATATTTCAGTGAACTAAAGAAAAAATAATGAACTTCAGATTAGGCTAATTTAATTTCCTAAAGTAATTTGTTTAAGCACTATCTGCAAAACATGGCAGTACAAATGACAGCACAAATAACTGTCTATGGTAAAATCTACATTGGCTCCTGACGTATCTCCAAGGTCCTTTGTAGTAGACCTGTGTGAAGCAGGAAGTATTTGCTTCGGATTCGGATTTGGTGGGATAGTAATTCGAATCACCGTCCCGATTTGATTCAGCCGAATCCAAATCTGAAGATATTCGATGCTGAATCTTATTTGGCCATAGACTATACAGGCAGGTAGTGCCGGTACGAGCCCTGGCTTGAGCCGGCAGCCCCAGGAGAAGTCGCAGCTTGTTCGGCTGCTCCCTGGCTTCCCCTCTGCCAGGGAAAGGCAGGCAGTGCTGGCAGCCTTGGGACAAGATGTGGGGGCTGAGGGGGATGATCAGAGAGCTGGGGGGAAGCCCCTGTTCATTCCCACATCCCCATATCATTCCCCGCTCCCAGTTTGATTCCTCAGTTCCCAGTTCAATCCCCAGTTCCCAATCATTCCCCCAGCTCCCTGCTCATTCCCTCCAGCTCCAAATCATTCCCCCCAGCCCCCGTGGCTTCTCCCACGGCTGCCAGCATTGTCTGCCTTGCCCTGGGGGGTGGGCAGCCAGGGAGAGCAGTCAGATGAGCCACAGCTTGAGCCGGCAGCCCTGGGAGAAGTCACAGGGGCTGGGGGGAATGATTGGGGAGCTGAGGGAATGATTGGGAGCTGGGGGATTGAACTGGGACCTGGGGAATTGAACCAGGAGCTGGGGAATCAAACCAGGAGCTGAGGGGAAGCCCTTGTTCATTCCCCCAGCCCCTGATCATTCTCCCCAGCTCCTGGTTCCATCCCCCAGCTCCCCGATCATTCCCCTTATCTCCCACGGCTTCTCCAGGGGTTGCCAGCACTGCCTGCCTTGCCCCAGTGGGGGCAGGGAGCCAGGGGAGCAGCCAAATGAGCCACAACTTCTCCCAGGGCTGCCAGCTCAAGCTGGGGCTTGTCCCACTGCTCCCACCAGCACTGTCTTGTCCCTGCCCAATCCTTCCTATGTGTTACAGAAGTATAAGACTTCTGAAAAAAACAAGGGTAACTACTAACTAGGAACAGCCACAAATTGATGGAGAGCAGATTTAGGTTGGACATTAGAAATAACTTCTTCAAGGTTAGGGTTGCCAGAATCTGGAATGGGCTTCCAAGGGAGGTGGTGCTGTCCTCTATCTTGAAGGGCTTCAAGAGGAGACTGGACAAGCACCTGGCTGGGGTTATCTGACCCCAGCGCTCTTTTCTGCCCAGGGCAGGCAGTTGGACTGAATGATCTACTGAGGTCCCTTATGATCCTAACATCTATGAATCTATGAGAGCTGAAGGAGCATTCTGGGTAATGGCATTGCACTTTTTCCTGGTTCTCCCTGTACCCAGTAACTTCTAGGCATACAAGAGCCTGAGAAGGAAGGAGGGATTTGTAAAAACAAGTTTATTGTGCTTCCCTGATTCTGGGGTCACTTCTGTGCTAGTCGTGGAACAGATTAGAAAAGCTTTAGGACTGTAGCGATCTATATCAGTGGATAATGGTCCCCCAGAAGGCTGTTTGCTAGTCAGCAGTTTCCAGAGTAAAGTGGCTTTTCAGCCCTGTCATCTCTTGGCTGTGGAAGGGCAGCTAGAGGGAGTATGTTATATAGATCATATCCTTGGTGTCAACAAAACTGTGTAAAAGCGTTGGAATGGATTAGGGATATGGCCCTTTATATTTTTAAAAGCAGCTCTTAAACTAAAATAGGTTTGCTTTTTTTATTTTACGTACATTTATACAACATGCTTGTTCCTGTAAATGGATTATCTGCTTGGTATAACAACCTGTAATAGAACCAGCATATTGTGCAAAAGTGGCAATGATATACTACAGAATATTATAAACTGTAGTTATGGTACATTAGTAATAAGAGGATTCCTTCTGTTCCTATTTTAAATGTTATATTCACTTATGCACTTGGCTTTTACCCTAACTACAAGTAAATTGAGCTGGTCTGGTTGAAGAGAGAGATTGAAACATATAGAGATATGAAGAACATATTTAACTGCTTCATGTAACATAAAGCCAAAGAAGCAGCACTGAATAGCCCTATGGTTCTTTGCACTATTTCATGTCATTCCATTAAACAACAAGAGCAAGTCCTTTGTATTGCTGCTGGATTTCCAGAACATGTAGTCCCCAAAACACTGTATTTTTATCTGATTATAAAAGTGAATAACTACATGTTTAGACAAACCGTTTCTCCCTTTATAACCTTTTAAAAAATTATAGAGCCTTGGATTTGGCATCAGGAGTTAACTGATTATGCTCAAGGCATGAAGCTGGGCCATTTGCAGACACTGATCCATCTGTGTGCATAGGATCAGTGCTGTAGGATTGCTTTAATTCTCCAGGAAATTTTTTTTCTCACTATGGTCTACAGACTCACACCCTAGTTTGATATGACAAGATTCATCAGCTATATATTAATTGCTATGATAATGACATTGAGAATCAAACTACTGATTTCTCAGCTGCAGCAGGCTCTACAGGTCAGCTTAGTAGTCTCTTGTGTGCCTCTATATATAGAAGGTGGATACAAAGTTCAAGTAAAGTTGCATTTATCCACAAAGTGTAAAAGTCTTTCCTTATAATTAAATCCACTGAGTATTCCTTATACAAAAATATAATTAGGTTATATTTGATATTTATTATTATTTTTTGGAACTAACAGTAGAGCTGGTTGACTTAACTTGATTGACAGAGGATAATTTTTTTTTAAAGCATATCACTGATCCCCAAATTTTCTTTCCTTTCTTAATATCCTGTGTATCAAATATGAGAATTTGATCCTTGTTATAACTTACAACACACTCCCTTGGAGACACTGGCATTTGCACATTATAATGAGTTGCAAGAAGTAGTGTGGATCAACTTGAGAGAGAAAAAAAGAACAGAATACATGTAAAAGGGAAAAAAAGATTTTATAATATCCCATGTCCCCCCTCCCCCAACCAATTTGTTTAAAAAGGAACTTGAGCTAAAAGTAGAAAAACTGATAGAAGGAAAAAATATTC
>NW_005842106.1:1802257-1904416 GCF_000455745.1 Alligator sinensis
CACTTTAAATGAGACTTATTATACCAGGGATATAAGTTGCAAATCAATTTATTTACTTTTGAAGTAATGCCCAAAAAGAATTAACATATAAAAGAACCTCAGCTGAGAAAAGTGAAGAGCAGCACTGATGGAACTAATGCAGCTCCCTCTTCCCTCCACAAGGTCTTTTATACAGCAAACAGACAGTCATTTGGTTCCTGCCTCAGATTTCATACTTCTAGAGGCACTGTTTGTATAGTGAGATAGTAGTTGATGAAATAACGAGACACACATTTGAAGAGCATCAATACAGTACCTTCTTATAAACAAAACATCACCACAAAAGACAAAGTCCAAGTTATCTTCCAATGAAAGTTTTGCCATTGGCTTTAGTGAAGTAAAGAAACCATACTGAGGGTGCAGGAACAAACCCTCCCGATGCACAGGAAGACTAGCAAGTATGGCAGAAGACCCACTTGAATTAGCAGGTAACTCTTCTGTGAGCTAAAACACAAAAAATAGCAGTTTACAAGAAATGGAGACTTGGACAACCAACTAGGGAGGAGTGTAAGAGCATTGCTTGGGCATGCAGGGATGAAGCCAGGAAGGCCAAAGTGCAACTGGAGTTGCAGCTAGCAAAGGACATGAAGGGTAACAAGAAGGGTTTCTACATGTATGTCAGCAAGAAGAGGAAGATAAGGGAAAGTATGGGTCCCTTACTGAATGGGGGAGGCAGCCTGGTGATAAATGATGTGGAAAAGGTTGAAATGCTCCATGTCTTTTTCACCTCAGTCTTCACAGGTAAGGTCAGCTCCTAGACTACTGCACCTGGCAGTACAATTAGGGGAGGAGGTGAGCAGCTAACAGTAGCAAAAGAACAGGTTAGGGGCCATTTAGAATAGATGGATTTGTACAAGTCCACGGGGCCGGATGCAATGCATCTGAGGGTGCTGAGGCAGTTGGCTAATGTGATTGCAGAGCCGCTGGCCATTATCTTTGAATACTCTTGATGGTTGGGGGAGGTCCCAGATGATTGGAAAAGGGCAAATATAGCATCCATCTTTAAGAAAGGGAAGAAGGAGGATTCAGGGAACTACAGACCAGTCAGTCTCACCTCAGTCCCTGGAAAAATCAAGGAGCAGGTCCTCATAAATTCATTTCTATGCACTTAGAGGAGAAGCAGGTGATTAGGAACAGTCAGCACATATTCACCAAGGGCAAGACATGCCTGACCAACCTGATTGCCTTCTGTGATGAGATGACTGGCTCTATGGATGTGGGAAGAGCAGCAGATGTGATTATCCCTTGATTTTAGCAAGGCTTTTGATATGGTCTCTCACAACATTCTTGTAAGTAAGCTAAGGCAGTATGTGTTGAATAAATGGACTGTAAGGCAGATAGGGAACTGGATGAATCATTGGGCTTAGACGATAGTAATTAATGGCTTGATGTCTAGTTGGAAACTGGTATCAACTGGAGTGTCCCAGGGGTCAGTTCTGGGGCCGGTTTTGTTCAGTATCTTCATCAGTGACCTGGAAAATGGAATGGAGTGCACCCTCAGCAAGTCTGCAAATAACACCAAGCTGGGGGCCATAGTAGATGCACTGTGGTGTAGGGCTAGGATTCAGAGAGACCTTGACAAATTGGAGGACTGGACCAAAAAAAATATTGTGAGGTTCAATAAGGAGAAGTACAAAGTCTTGCACTTAGGATGGAACAATCCCATGCACTGGTACAGTCTGGGGACCAACTGGCTAAGCAACAGCTCTGTAGAAAAGGACCCGGGGGCGGGGGGGGGAGGGTTACAGTGGACAATAGACCAAAAATGATGAGCCAACAGTGTTCCCTTGTTGTGAAGAAAGTTAACAGCATACTGGGCTACATTAGTAGAAGTGTTACCAGCAAATCAAGGGAAGTGACTATTCTCCTCTATTCAGTACTGGTGAGGCCACATCTGGAGTATTGTGTCCAGTTTTGGGCCCCCCACTACAAAAAGGATGTGGATAAATGGGAGACAGTCCAGCAGGGGGCAATGAAAATGGTTGGGGACTGGGACACATGACATGAGGAGAGGCTAAGGGGACTGGGCTTATTTAGTCTAGAGAAGAGAAGACTCACAGGGGATTTAATAGCAACATTCAACTACCTGAAAGGGGGTTCAAAAGAGCTAAATTTTACTTCAGACTGCAGAAATCAGACACTGTATTTAGAAGTACTTTGCTTCACTTGGATTTTTTTTTCCTCACTTTTGATTTTTTCCCCCTTACTTTTGCTCAGACCCTATTCCTATAATTTATGGGTCATATATAGGAATATATTTCAGAGCATCAGGTAACACTCTGTGGGCCAGATTTTTAGCTGTTCCAGAGGGTCACTGTGTACAGCAGGATAAAGAACGGAGGGACAGAAGCAACTTCAATTTATATGCATTTTCATAATTACCAAGGGATGATTATATTGAGTAAATATTCCTGGACTACAGTGGATTGTGGCCAGATCCTCTCATATCCCTGGCATGTTTGTTATCTTGTAAGAAGTCTCAAGAGCATGGTGAAATTCTGCCTATGCTGGCTTTATAACAGCCAAGGTGGGGATCCTGATTTGACCTGAAGGAAGTTGTTTAGCCTTTTTTTTCCTTCTGAAAAGCATGAACAGTTTTTTTTTTTCATGTCTCTGTCTTATATCTAACAGGAGATTTCCTTTGTCTTTCCAGCATCATGAACAACTGCCCTTTTCCCTTTAGTCAAAATCTACTTGGTCCAATAAGTTGGCTATAGCCTAGTTAATTCTCTATAGGTAACCATTATCTTCATTTTAATCTATCATAAGATCAAACAAAAGAAGGAGCAGACATTTGATAGCAGACATGCAATTTGTTTCTATTTAGCAGGAACCTTGTTAAGGTTAGATATTTGCTACATCTCTCCTATGAGTTCAAGTCCAGTGATTTTCACTTCAGAGTTAGGCTTTTTCCCCAAAACTCCACATTGCTTTTCAAACAATAGTTATAAAATGATTTCAAATGTGAGTACCAACTGCATGAGATACTATTCTCTTTCTAAACTAGGCCTTGTATATAATATTTATGTATAGTCCTTGCAGTCCCTGGATGACACCATCCATTTTATGGGTTTGATCCTCCTAGATCAGATGTTCTGTCTAATCTTGTTTCAAATATACCTGACAGTGAGGATGCTGTGACTCTCCCATGGGTGTTTTTTTTTAACACTGCCCAATTGCTCTAACTATTAGACTTTACAAATGTCTAGTTTAAACTTTTCCTTCCTTAGCTTCAGGCCTTTGCTTCTTGCCCTGTCATTTTCTGAGACTGAATAAGTCCCTTCATTCATGTTTATTGCCACCTCTACTGTAACCACGACTCCCCTGAGCTTTCCCTTTCCTATACTATAAAATACAATAGTTCCCTTGCTATTATACTCAGATCTTTAGACTGGATTATTCTAGTTGATTTTCACTGTATTTTCTATTGTTTCCAAATCTTCCCAGATCTAGGACCCAAACTGCATGCAATTTTCCACATAGCATTTTGTTTTTGTTTAACCATTGTATGAGTTAAATACTGTGAGTTCATATGTAATTTGCTAATGACAGACTGTATTTTTATTTATTGCTCTAATGATAGCAGCTCTAATGATGCATTTATTTTCTTTCATTTTGTTTTTAAATGTTGTTTTTATCTTTACCTAGAGGTAACACTTTCTATCTTTTTTGCACTAGATCTTACCCCAGTATCCATGTCATATTGTGCTGATATTGTCAGGCCACCTTGCAGTTTGCATGTACTTTCAAAGTGGTGTTGTATCCTTCTTGTTTTATTGTTCTGAGTGTTTGAAAGTCTCTTCAGCAATAAGAAACCGAAGTCTAGAGGGAAACCAAATATGCACCATTTTTTAACAGCATGGGTATTTATAACTACTTCAATTTGAAAGAACCAAATGTTTTTTTCAAAAATATTTAGTCCACATTCCCTGAGGAGCCATGAGAGCCAGGCAGCTGGTTGCCTGGTGAGGCTGCCTTGAGAATCAGCTGTCTGGAAGGTCAGGCACCCAAGAGAGTCCAAGCTAGCAGAAAAGCAGATGGGTTGGCTGACAATCTGCTTTCCTGGTTTCCATCAGAAGTTGGGATGAAATCAAGATATTTCATCAAAACATTATCTTCCATTAGACAATTTTTTTTATCAGCTCCCATTCAGAAAATTTCACCAGCTGGTAGAAGAGAAGATGCAGCAAGCTGCAACCAGTTGTGAAATAATGAACATAAGAGGTGTGGTTACTTGGCTGTGTCACACAGCAGCTACCTAAATATAGAAACTAGAAAGGACCTAATGGTCATCTCCCTTAATCCTAAAGACTCAAAACACACAAAGACATACTGAGAAAAATTGCTCCTATAAATAGGCCAAGCAGTGGTGGAATAAAGACACAGAGGAAGTGTTCCTAGGAAAGGAGCTATTTCTGAATAGTGCATTACCTTCACTATATCATAGGTGTCACCTGCAAATATGACCACAGTGGAGTTCATACATTTCTCTAATGCTATTCCCAGTACTGATGCCTGTAGTCCTAGGTGTATTTTCATTAGCAAATCCTCCTACTTCTATATACCATCAATTACTAATCCACACTATAGCATTTATTATCCATCTGGTATTTATAAGCATACTACCTAGCATTGCATGGTATACTAAAATATCAATACATAGCATTGATCCACTGAGCTCCATTTAGCAAAAAAATCTGAATTTATATTGAAGCTGAGTCACTGGATTTGTTTGACATAACCTCTCTTTAATAAACCTATGTTGTTTTAGTTATTAAGCACCTTTTACTAAATGTCCATGTATTGACAGATCAGAGAACTTAACATTAAAGATTCTGCTTTATTTCATAAATGAAAAGTAATGTAGTCACATCCTATCCCCTAATAAATGTTGTATAAATATTGCTCTGTCATTTGCAGACTTTTGAGCCCTATAATAGCTAGAGTATTAGAGATGAGTACTAAAGTAATGCATGTTTCTTGTATATGACCGATTTTACCCAGAAGCTGAAGTAAACAATTAGCAAAGTTCATTAATTTATTTTTTGTGCCTGTGTGTATGTATATATATGATTAAGCTTATTAAAATTGAATATATGTATGCATATATATACACATGTATGTATGTATACATATATTAAATTTTAACAAGTTAACTTGGGGAACAGAAAAGAGAAATGAAATTGCTTATAGAATTTCATGCAATGTCTGTTGGTTCAGCTATACACGAATAACATGCCACAACATTTTGCAGTGGAATATGAATAAAGGAGGAAACCAGATTTCCAAGCTGCCATCTGCTAATTAACTCACTAGGGAAATTGTTAGCCAGACTCTATTGCAACCTGCAAAACATGTTGCTGGAGATCTGACAGCCAGCTGAAGAATCAAGATAAGGAGTCAAATTCTGCTGTCTCTTACACAAGTGGAAAACTCAGAGTAACTTCATTCACTGCAAAATTAAAGAGTAAACACACCTGCCTGCACAAACCAAGAGTCATATTCTACCACTCAAGAACATGGAAATTACTCATTGAATAAAATGTCCCCCTTCAAATGACATATTTAAAAATTCCCTGACAGCTTGTAATGAAAATATGGACAAATTAGAACCATAGAATCATATAAAATGAGGGTTGAAAGGGACCTCAGGAGGTCATCTAGTCCAACCTCCTGCTCAAAGCAGGACCATCCCCAACCGGATCATCCCAGCCAAAGTTTTGTCTAGCCAGGTCTTGAAAACCTCCAAGGATGGAGATTCCACAACCTCTCTGGGTAACCTGTTCTAATGTTTTACTACCCTCCTAGTGAGAAAATTCTTTCTAATATCTAACCTAAACTCCCCTTGCTGCAACTTGAAATGGTTGCTCTTTGTTTTGTCATCTGCCACCATTGAGAACAGTCTAGATCCATCCATGGGCTGCACCTGTATAAAAATGAAGGAAGAGGAGTGGGCAAGAAGAGTTGTTATACTTTCTCTGCTCAGACACTTCCCATACAAATAAGATACAGTGAGGTAGTTAGCCATATTAGTCTGAAGTCAAAGAGAAGCCAAGGCAGAGGAGGGCAGGGTAAACCTTAAATGCTTCCCTGGGACTACTACTTGCTCCCCCAGCCTCAAAGGAAATGGGAGATCAGAGTGGTCAGTGAACATTCCTTTGGGAAGAGGAGCAGCAGAGCACCAACAGAATTAGGAGACCACTGTAGCAGTGCAGTGCACTATACAGATGGTATATATACTTCTATAAAATGTAGCTTTACAAAGAGATTGCAGTTCCATCCATTACCACATCTGTAGCACTTCCACTATTTTTGCAGCACTACAGGGGATGTGTCTGTTTGACTTCTCCAGTGCTGCAAAGACATTTGGTGCCTTTTATATGGTGCAGTTTAAAGGGAATTTGTTTTGGAGTCTTAAAATTAATTTAGGTATTATGATGCCCATGTGCTGCACACAGAGAGGAGGGACTCAGGGTTTGGCAGCCTTGATGCCCCAATCCAGGCCTCAGGTCTGGGTCTGACCACCCTGTGTATGAGGGCCACAACAACATGCCCCAGGGTGCGGCTGCTCTGGGGAGGAGGCTGGGCCCTCCTCTTCAGGGGCAGCCGCAATGGGTTGGCCCAGCCCTGGGAGAGAGGGAGGCAGGACCCATGCCCCTTGATGGCCATAGTGGGCCTGTGGGGCCTTCTAGGGTGCCAGCTGTGACATCATCCATCCAATCTGCTCCTAGCTAGGCCCTGCCCCTCATGCTGGGGGTATAGGCTGGCTTGTCGGGGGGAGAGGGAAAATGGCTGATGGAGCCTGGGTCACAGAGGCAGGAGTGGCTGGGGCAGGGATGGAGTCCATGAACTGCTTGGTGACCCTGTGCTCATGTGCTATGGTCACGTTAATGGAGGCCCAGAGTTGGCATGTTTCCTTCAAGCTCTCCAGGACCAGCTGTCACTCCCACTCAATCTGGGTGACCAGGTGCTCCAGAGCCACCCTCTCAGCTCACACCTACTGCATGGCCACGGCTTGGTCATGGTGAAAGCAGCTGAGGACCTGGTTGTGGAAGTCCTGAGCCTCCTGGTGGCACACCCACTGTCTGGAGTGCCTCCTAGCCTCCTACTGCTAGCTGTCCTGCTGGGTGTGCTGCTGCTTGCCACAGGTGACACATCCAGAAGGCCCCTGGTATTTGCGAGACTTGGCAGGTGGCTCCTGGGCACAGGGCATTGGCTTCTTCTCTGGTATTGGGCTGTCCGGAGAGAGAGAACAGAGGGCCATCTTCAGCTACAGCAACATGGCATGGGGCAAGGACAGGCCTCAGTGAGGGTCCTCAGGGAGTAGCTTCACTCTTGGGTATGCAGACAGGCAGATGGCCTCCAAGTCAGGCCCCCCCAACAAGAGCCACAGCCATCTTGGATCTGGCCACCCCCTCCCAATGTGTCCAGGTATCCTGCTGCCTGTGGCTTCACAGGGCCCAGCCTGGAGGGATCCTCCTGGGGACAAGCATCACAGCCAGCCTAGCCTGTGGCACCAGATTCTCCCCCTATCAGGGAAGATTGGTGTTCCAAGAGACCCAGGACGTCAGGCAGTAGCCCCAGTGGTATGGAGCTGGGGACCCATGGGCTTACGGCCCTGGTGAAGTCTACACCTCCCCCTGCCTTCATGGCCAGGGCCAGTTCCATCCAGCAGGGAGTGCTGGCAAGGTGAGGAGATTGTCTTGACCCTGTTGGGAAGTAATCCCCAGCATGTCGGATGAGTGGGGGTCGGGAGAGGAGGGAGTGAGGTGATGAAGATGGGCTTGGGGATGAGGATGGGCTTGGGGTGCAGGCAAAGCCTGTGGAGAAGTGGGTCAGGGGAGAAGGGAGGGGCAGGGGGTGGTGGGGATAGGTTCCCAGTTCTCCATGCTCTGTGTAGGACTTACCAGGTCTTGGTGACAGATGCCTGGCTTGGCTGAGAGAGCTCAGATCCTAGGCCCTGGGCTGTGGGAGGTAGGTGGAGCCAGACCAGGCCTCTGGTGGGGGTGAGGCCTGGTGCCAAGGTCACTGGGGTATGCTGGAGTGCCAGAAGCTGGATGGCACGTGGCTCCTGCCTGCAGTGCTGGGAACCTCACATGCTTACACACAGCTAGCTTGATTCAGCCTGAAGTAATGATGTGTAGCCCCTGGGATTCAGGCAGACCCATGCACCACTGGGGGGCTCTGCCTGCAGTGGGCCATAAGCACCCCGAGGGCCCTCTGCTGACTGCTACTACTGTTGCTGGCAGTGGGGGCCCCACCCCCCCACACTTCCCACACCCCCCCACACTTCCCATTGAGCTGGGCAGGTCCCTTGGCTGCCCCGAGCTTATCGTTTCCCACCTATTTGCAAGTAGCTCTTGCAGGCTGGAACTCTGCCAGCCTGCAGAGAACTGTTTGTTCCTTCAAAAGGAACAATCCATGTTTTTCCATGGAAAACAGAAAACCCAGAACCCTGCTTACCAGGATTGCTCGTAGTCCTTGCCACAGCTTCCAAGTCCTCCTGACAGTGCTTCTGGCCTGCAGCTGAGACCTGGGTGCCCCAGCCTCCAGGATGCAGGCACAGCTGGCCTCCATGCATGGCTGCAAGGCATCCTGCCTGATCCTGATGATGTGCCTGGGCCCAGGGAAGACCTTGGGTGCCAGGAAGGCTGGCTGTGGGTCTCAGCCAGCTCCAGAGCCACTGCTGCCAGTCATGTCCCACTTTGATTTTCTCCAGCATGCTGAGGTGGTGTCCTGGAGCAATAGAGAGATGCAGCAGCCATCTGACTGGGTGCTAGAGCATCTCTTTGGAGGACCCAGGCTCCAATTGCTTTCAGGCATGGTCCAAGGGTGCATGGGATTCCCCAGTATCAAATTTAGAGTCCACACTGCAAATATGCAGTGCAGAGAACATTTTCTAGTTTGTGGGTGCCTTCTGCGCCATCTCAAACTGCTTTGAGATGCTGTTACAGACATGTGCAAGTTCATGTGGACACAGCCATGGGCTGTTTACCTCAAAATTGGTACCTTCAGTTTCCCAGTTCCCTTGTTACAATGTAGGGAGTGGTTTTAACATTTCTAGTAAAGTGACCTAGAAATGAATCACCACCAGTACCTTCTACTGTATTCATTTGCTTTCCCATATGCTCTGATCCAGGTGTTGACCATACCTGACTCTGTTTAGTTTCTGACATTTGAAAGGATCAAAGTACACATCAAAAAACCCTGAGGCGGAACGAATCTAAGTTACGTGGTTTTATGTAAGTGGAGTAGTTTAGATCTGCAGTGAACAGAACTTGCATTCTCCCTTTGGGAATGGGGTGACAAATATTAGACCGAGTTCTGCCATTTTTAAACCAGTCTATGTGTGCTGAACTTCTGTTCTGAGCAGAGAACAGTTTTTTGTACTGAACTTCTATTCTATTATGGGTATAAACTGGTTTCTTACCACTTATACCAATAAAAGTGTAATGTCTGTACCAGGCCATGGTGTGAGAATATGAAAAAAAATTATGCTCCTCATATTTACTGTGCCCTTTCAATCAAAGATTTCACAGAACTTTTAGAATAACGTCTAAGGTCCCCAAAACCCTAAAGTAGAGGGGAAAAAAAATCATCCACCACAGGAAAGCAGCCATTTCCAGAGTAAAATGCAGCAGAATGATATTCCTGTTCTTAACTACTGTAAAATACCAGGGTGTGAAAACCTAATTTAGATAGATAAGAAATGAATAATTTCATCTCCAAAGAAAATTACAGGAGGAATTTAGGTAGACAGACTGAAATTATCCAAATCAGAATTTGACTAAGACTGATGTTCACATGATGTTCATATGAAATAACAGAATTCATATGAAAAGTGTTACAAAACCCCAATTAACACTATGTGGACAAGAACTGAGTTTACCTCAAAATTGGTACCTTCAGTTTCCCAGTTTCCTTGTTACAATGTAGGGAGTGGTTTTAACATTTTTAGGAAAGTGACCTAGAAATGAATCACCACCAATACCTTCTACTGCATCCATTTGCTTTCCCATGTCCTCTGATCCAGGTGTTGACCATACCTGACTCTGTTTAGTTTCTGACATTTGAAAGGATCAAAGTACAAATTAGTAAGGGTGTATCATGAAAAAAAACAAAACTAGTTGAGGAGTTTAGAGCATAAGCTGCTTGGGAATCATTCCTGACAGTCACAAATGAGATTGGTGTCCTAGAAATGCATTTTAAATGACTATGGGAAAACTAGTGCAAGATTCAGTAAGCCAGTCAATCAGAGGTAAGGGTTTTATTTGGAAAAAGATAATTTTGACAATGAATAGATTAAAACAGCAAATATAAGTAGCTTGGAGTAGTGATGAATCATGAATTATAACTTTTGAATTATTTGGATTAGAAGAATGTACAGTGTAACAGCAGAAGTAGAGCTGGGGAAACTATTCATAGAAGACAATTCAGTAAGTGAATTTAGCCATTTTATTTTCTCCCCCTGGCTTGGTGACTGGTGCCTGCTTGGTCTGGGGGGCACCTAGGGTCCCCCCATGGCCAATCACCAAGCTGGGAGGGCGTCGGGGGGGGGGGCCCACTGCACACGTGGGGAGGCCCCCATACTGCTTCATCCGTCCCACGATCTCAGCGTTCATGAGCCGCACCTGGTACCTCAAGTTATGTAGAAAAAACATTTAAAGCTGTGTCTATAGCTGAATCACTGATTCTCCAAATCAGCATCAAATCTTCAGATTTGGATTTGGCTGAATTGAATCGGGACAGTGATCAGAATGAATGAATTGAATCGCTGTCAGGTCGAATCCAAATCCAAATCCAAATTGAATACAGCCCGCTTCACATACCCTAGTGCCTAACAAATGACTTAAGGTAGGTTTCTACATAAAAATGGAATTCACAGCCTGAACCCATTTAGCTTTGGCATCTGAATTCTTCCTTAGTTTACAGGAGACAGGGTAAATCTTTTAGGTGAATAGGGTGCTGCTAATCTCTTCTAGAATAGCCTAGTTCCCCAAGAACCTGCCCAGAGAATAGGAGACCTGGGTTCCTATTCTTCTGTTAGGCTCAAACTCAAGTCTCCTACTCCCTAGGTAAGTGCTCTAATTGAAAGAATAATATATAATGTGGGTGCAACTCCTATCAGCCTCCTTGTGCTTAAATGAGGATAATCATGGGTTCTGTACTTAATGCTGTCAGTGTATATTAGTTGTGATCTCTTCTTGTCTAATGGTTCGGGTTAGTGGGAGGACACTTAGCTTTGGGTGCGTAAACATTTGGCACAGCCAGGATGGTGAAAATTCCAACCTTGCACAATAGCTAAATTTTAGATGCCTAAGTCCATTTTCATCTGAAATCTAACATGGCTATAGATTTTTGTGGTCCAAAGTGGTTAGGTCAGATTTTTGTGGATCATTTACTTGGACTTTGATGCCTAAAGGACAGCTTAAAAAAAATTTGGTCCTCTAACTATCTCTGACGGGGTAGCTGAAGGCTCATCCTGAGGAGGACTGAGGGGGCAATCTGCTGCCCTGACCCCTTATCCCAGGAAGTTTGCTGCTTCCTGGAAGCCTGTATCTGAGACCTAGTTGAGAGGATCCCTGAGCTCCTCCGGCCCACTGACCACTACCCCATGCTCCTTATCCATATGGGCACAAATGACAGGGCTCGGAGCAATCCCAGCCGGATCATGAAGTGCTATAGGGATTTGGGAGCAGGGCTCAAGGGGTTGGGGACACAGGTGGTGTTTTCCTTGATCCTCCCAGTTTCGGGCTACGGGCTGAGGAGGGAGAGCAGGATCGAGGTAGTAAACCAAAGACTGCAGGGCTGGTGTCATCAGGAAAGCTTCAGTTTCCATGACCACAGTCTGTTCTTTGGTGAAAGAGGCAGTGAGCTGCTGGGAAGGGATGGCCTCCACCTCTCTCTGCTGGGGAGGAGGCTCTTCTCAGCCAGACTGGCTGACCTGCTCCACCAGGCTTTAAACTAAGCCCACTGGGGAATGGGGGGGAATACCGCAACTGCTGGCCCACTGAGAAACCTTTGCAAAGCCAGCAGGCCAAGGCACTTAAGGGAGCCCACCCCTGCCCCAGCCCTGGAATGATCTGTAGGCAAGGCAAGGGCCCCCAAGGGAACACTTGCCTGCCTGTACACAAATGCCAGGAGCTTGGGGAATAAACAGGAGGAACTTGTCCTCCTGCTTAACATAAATAATTACGGTGTCATAGGGATAACGGAGACCTGGTGGGACTCCACCCATGACTGGGCCACAGGTATAGATGGCTATACCCTGTACAGAAGATATCGAGTGGAAAAAAGGTATGGGGGTGTAGCTCTCTACATCAAGGAGAGCTATGTGTCCCTGTAAGCCGACACTGGTGCCCAGGGTGGATGACTGGAGACCCTCTGGGTTAAAATCCATGGGGAACGTGGCACAGGGGACACAATGGTGGGACTCTATTACAGACCTCCCACCCAGGATCAAGAGCTTGACCAGGAGTTTGCCAGGGAATTGGCTAAGGCCGCATGCTCCTGGTGCATGGTTGTCAAGGGAGACTTCAACTACCCTGACATCTCATGGGAGGAGCACTCGGCCAAGCCCGAATGTTCTCAAAGTTTCCTCACATGTGTGGATGAGCTCTATTTGACACAGGAAGTCTATGGGCCGACAAGAAGTAAAGCGCAGCTCAACCTGGTACTGGCAACCAGGGATGACCTAATCAGCAATCTAATGATTGAAGGGAAGCTGGGTGACAGAGAACATGAGCTGATCCCCTTCCCCATCTGCCGTAAAGCTGGCAAGTCAGTCAGTAATACAGAAGTCCTTGACTTCAGGAAAGCTGACTTTGACAAGCTAAGGAGGCCCTAAGGGAACATGAGCCAAAGGGGAGGGGAGTTCAGGAAGAGTGGTTGCTCCTCAAGGGAGTGATCCTGGATGCACAAGCTAAGTCTATTCTGTCTCGGAGGAAAGGCAGCAAAAGGGCACAGCAGCCCCCTTGGCTCTTCAGGGAACTAGTGGACCTCATGCATTTAAAAAGAAAGGTCTACAAAGGATGGAGAACTGGATCCACCTCCAAGGAGGAATATTTTGCACTGGTCCAGACCTGCAGGGAGTGAACCAGGAAAGCCAAGGCTGCAACTGAACTCCAACTAGCTACAAGTATCAAGGTCAATAAAAAGTCCACATATCTCCAGATATGTGGGGAGCTGGAGGAAAAGCAAGGGCAACATTGGACCCCTGCTAAACCAGATGGGACAACTAACAACTGACGCCCAGGAAAAAGCCAACTTACTAAATGGGTACTCTGTGTTGGTTTTTAACCAGTCCCAAGGGTCAACCCTGCCCACTATGGGATGGGATGGCCCATGTGAGGGAGATTCCTTACCCTCCATCAATACTGACCTTGTGAAGGAACACCTTGAGAGTCTGGACACCTTCAAGTCAGCTGGCCCTGACAGGTTTCACCCCAGGGTACTTAAGGAGCTGGCTAGCATCATAGTTCAGCCCCTGGCATGGATCTTCAAGAACTCGTGGCGCTCTTGTGATGTGCCCAAAGATTGGAAGGCCAATGTGATGCCTATCTTCAAGAAAGGGAGGAAAGCGGATCCAGCAAACTACAGGCCCATCAGCCTGACCTCTAATCTGGGGAAGATCTTAGAAAAGATTATCAAAGAGGCCATTCTTAATGGACTGGCCGACAGCAACATCCTGAGGGATAGCCAGCACGGGTTTGTTGTGGGGAGGTCTTGCTTGACTAATCTTATTTCCTTTTACAACCAGGTGACCTATCACCTGGGCAAGGAGAAGAGATTGATGTCATATATATCTTGACTTTAAAAAAGCCTTTGATCTGGTATCTCATGATCACCTCTTATCAAAACTGGCCAAGTGCAGCCTCAGGCTCATCACAATCCACTGGCTGGGGAATTGGCTCCGTGGTCGGACCCAGAGGGTGGTGGTTGATGGAAATCAATCATTGTGGTGTGTTGTGACCAGTGGGTCCCTCAAGTCCCTGTCCTCGGACCTATATTATTCAACATCTTCATTAATGATGTGGACATTGAAGTCAGAAGTAGACTGGCAAAGTTCACCGATGACACCAAACTTTGGGGTAAAGCATCCATACCTGAGGACAGGAGGGCAATCCAGGATGACTTTGATAGACTCAGAAAATGGGCAGATGAGAACCTGATGGTGTTTAACACTGAAAAATGCAAGGTTCTCCACCTTGGGAGGAAAAACCTGCAGCGTGCTTATAGGCTTGGCAGTGCTACGCTGGCTAGCACTACGGATGAAAGGGACTTAGGGGTCATGATTGACCACAAGATGAACATGAGCCATCAGTGTGATGCTGCTTCTAGTAAAGTGAGAAAAACGCTGGCTTGCATCCACAGATGCTTCTAAAGCAAGTCCCAGGACGTCATTCTACTGTTGTACTCGGCCTTGGTGAGGCCACAGCTGGAGTTCTGCCTCCAGTTTTGGGCTCTACAATTTGAAAAGGATGTGGAGAAGCTTGAGAGAGTCCAGAGAAGAGCCATGCACATGATCAGAGGTCAGGAAAACAAACCTTATGATTAGAGGCTGAGAGCTATGGGACTCTTCAGCCTGGAAAAGCATAGGCTCAGGGGTGATCTGATGGCTGCCTATAAGTTTATCAGGGGTGTTCACCAGGATCTGGGGGAATGTTTGTTCACCAGAGTGCCCCAAGGAATCACAAGGTCTAATGGTCATGAGCTCCTCCAAGACGTTTCAGGCTGGACATAAGCAAGAACTTCTTTACTATCTGAGCCCCCAAAGTCTGGAATAGACTGCCACCAGAGATGTTTCAAGCACCTACTTTGAATGCCTTCAAGAGAAATTTGGATGTTTATCTTGCTGGGATCCTATGACCCCTGCTGATTTCTTGCCCGTGAGGCAGGGGGCTGGACTTGATGATCTTCTGAGGTCCCTTCCAGCTCTAATGTCTATGAAATACCCAGAAGAAAAATCACAGAGATTTTGAGGGCTGCATTAGCACTTCCAGAACATACATATGCATGGGCACATTTTTGCATGAGTAGTCATGAAAATTTAACTTTCTACAAACCTTTTAACAAACAAACCAAGTCTCTTGTACAGACCTAGATAGGAAAAGAATATAATGGGAGGTTGTGGGGGGGGGGGGGGTAAAGTTCATCAAGGTCAACCTGAAATATTTGTTCAGGCAAACCTTCATGAATTCCTTTTGCTTTATTTGTCCTTATCTAATGTCAGCACCCGGGTGCACAAGGGATTCCCTCTGGAAAACAGCTGCTTGTTGTAGGCTTGTTTATCAAGAGAATAATGATGTGAAACAGTCTGTTCAACTGCGCAGAGCCAATTTAAGCAACAAAAAAAAAGCATCAAGAGAAGAAATCGGCATGACATAACAAGCTCAGAAACTTGACCTTCACACCACAGAGCCAGGATGAACTCTGCTCAGCTCAGCAGAAACATGTACAGCAGCCAGGTATAGTGCACAGATTAGCTTACAGCACAGGAAATGTTATTCTTATTATAGACTCTGTAGGAAACTGTTTGCTGGAAAGTAATTATTGCACCAAAGCATTTGGTAAGGGGAAAATGTAATTTTGCAATTCCTTAAATATGATTTAGTTTGAATATTACATTTATTATAATTTTGGCCTCTGCTGTACACTGGAATCTGCAAGCTATAATAGAATAGATTGCCGGATTAGGGCCTTTAGTTGTGTCACAATTTTAATTTTGTTTTTACAAAAAGCTTTTTACAAAAGTTTTCATCACTAATGCAACTCAGCTAAAAAAAATATCTTGTGGAGTTTATTACACTTGTCATCAATTTATTTTCTTTGTGTTTGTTAGAGCTATGAAATAGATGAAAAAAAAATCTAAGCTCATTATTACCTTCACCTGCAGAAAAATCTATTGGGAATTAACAACTGACATGGAGTAATGGCCACTAGGTTCACATCATTTCCTCATGCCACTTGGCAATGGCATCCTTAGCAGTGGTCAGAGTACATTCAGTACACGCAAGCTTACATATCCACACCTTCCCAACAGCAGCTGGTGGACGCAAGCTGCCTGATAATGACTTTCCCAGCTATTCCCAGCTATAGACAATGTGTGCCCAAACCAGACATTACTGTGCACTGCTGAGGTAACAAAACAAAAACATGCAACTATACTGCACATAGTAGTTTTGCATTTTCCTGGATGTCTTTTGATGAAGTGTTTTAGGTGACAATATAACATAAATAGTATTTTCACTCATTCCATAAAACTATAGTATAAATATACTGCATACTGGGCACATCTATATGTGGTTTGTACTGCACAGTCCTGGTGGTGCAAAGGTAATTTCTGACCCTACTGCACTGTAGCTTGTTGTGTCTGTGCAGTAGCAACGGTGTCATAGTTACTGCCCACTGACGCTATGTCACTGTAGCGATGAACTACATCAACATAGTTTGCACTACATTGACATAGCATCTCCTGTAGATGCACCCACTGTGAGGCTAAATTCCCTTAATTGCGCCCCAAAATGAAGTTAGTTACTAATTATTAGGCATACCATAATAGGTGTGTGTGTCAGGGCAAACCTGCCCTGTCATGGAGCTCCAAGGGAGTGAAGAGAAAAGAGGAACTTACCTGGGCAATGAGCACGGGAAATGGAGAATGATGCGATGAATCTAGAGCGGGGCAGAGAGACTTTGATGACAGAGAGGGAGACCCAGCTGAAAAAAAAGGAACTGCGGGGGTGGAGAAAGAAGTAGTAAGAGAGTGACAGCTGCGGGAGGCGCAGCTGAGAGCTGGGAAGAATTAAAGGGGAACTGGATGTGGAGCTGGTTCCCAAAGAAAGAAAAAAAGGTCACAGAAGAAGATCTGTGTGAACGTGTGAGTGCTACATCACACAGCCAAGAGAGGGCACCAGAAGAAGAGTCCCGAAGAAAGACTTACCTGCAAAATGGAAGAGAGAAGACCACAGAGACAACCCAGTCAGTGACTCTGATTCCGGGGGACTTCGGATATATTCCAGGCAATCTAGAGAAAGAGAGAAGTGAAACTGGATGTGGAGATGACTCCCTCATTCTCAGACACCATTAGATAAGGACAGAGTTGAACTAAATGACAGTGTGTTTGGGACCCGTGCGGGGAAGAATGGGAGAAGTGATCAGGAACAAGTGTGTCCTGAGAGAGAGATGGAACAGAATATTTTGAGAGTGTTATTTTAGAAGAGACTTAATAAATATGCAGCTGAAACAACAGGCGTGGTAATGGCAGGGTTTGGGTAAGGTGGAGCCTTGTGAATAAGAGTCAGTTTTTTGAACCGCAGATACAATAACAACTCTGTCACTGAGGACTGTGTTTATCTTCATACCTTTTTCATCAAAGTTGTGGTAGTAGAAAAAAAAAAGAAGAGATAAACTAGTCCATAAAGGATGAGGTTATTTTATTCTGTGGGTGTGGCTAAACTCTCACAGTGTGCATGGAGCTTTGCAGCTAGGCAAAAAGTGGAACTCAATCCTCCATATGGGCTGGATTCAGCCCACAGCAGGTCTTTGTCCAGCCTGCAGTAGGTCGCTTGGTCCCACCTGGCGCAGACCCTATCCTGCTGCCCCCCAGGCACAGAGTGGGGCTGAGGTGGCTCTGCAGCTGGACTGCCTTTCTAGGCAGCGCAGGTGGTGGTGGCTCCTTCCAGCTGTAGTCACAGCTGGTCCCAGCCCCGTGGTACTGGCAGGGATCCGCACCGCACATCCCCAGCCCTGTGTGCCTTGCACCTGCCCTGGGCTTGCCCACTGAGGCTCAGCAGTGCAGGACAGAAACTCAGCATGGGGTAAAAGTGGCTCCTCCCTCTCAGCACTGCCAACTTTTCTTGATGTAGCTTCTTGCAGCCCATGCCAGGCTGCCCTGTGTCTGCTCTGTGCTGCCACTGCTGCCCTGCCAGGCAGTCCAGAGGAAGCAGTGATGTGGTATAGATGAAGGGCAGCCTGGTGCAGGCTCTGGGGGGCTACACCAGGAAGCACCAGCAGCAGGAGGGGGAGGGGCTGATTTTAACCTATGTTGAGCAGCAGCTTCTCGCCTGTGCTGCCATTGCTGAGCTTGGGCAGGCAAGCCTAGAACAGGCGTGGGACACATGGGGTTGAGGCTATGCAGTGCAGGTCCCTGCCTAGACCACAGGCCTGGGGTTGGGGCTGGCGGCGGTGGTGGTAGCAGCCAGAAGGAGCTGCTGCCACCTGGGCTGCCTAGAAAGGCAGTTCAGCCATGGAGCCACCCCATCCTTGCTGCATGCCCAGGGGGCAGCAGGACCTACTACCTGTGGGTGCTGCGGAGTGGGCCAGGTCCAGGCTGTGCCTGGGTTCTGGCTGATCTGCTCCAGCAGGGGTGAGTTGGAGCAGGCATAGGGTGCACTGGGGCTGTGTGCTGTTGGCAGTGGCAGGGGGGCACTGCAGGGCATGTGGGCTCCAGGCTGTTTCAGCGTGGGGGCAGGAGCTGAACAGCTTGGGGGCACTCACATGAGGGAATCCCATGCACAGCTCACCATACCCACAAACCCTTCCCCCACAAATCCTACAGCCACACTCTCCCCTGCACACAATCACACCCCCCACAAACACCACACCCACCTACACATACCCGTGCACCTCTTCAGGGAGCTTCACACACTGCTACATTCACACACACCACCACACACATGCACTCCCCCAGACATGTACCAGCCACCCTCCCTCTCCACACACCCCACAGTCCCCCACCAACCGCATACCCACACCCACACACACTCGCCACACCCTACATACATACAGCTACACACACCTACAGACCCCCACAAACACCATACCCAGCCACCTTTACCCCCTCACTCCTCCACACTCCCCCACAATATACAAGACTAAGACATCATTTTGAGATATTATGCAATCACATCTATATATAATACAACAACACACACACAAATCAAGACAAAAATATTTTTAAAAATAGAATTAAAGTATGCTATTGTCAGTTTGATTTTTAGTATATAATTTGTTTTTCTGGTTCGAAGATGGCAAACCCCATTCCCCATTCAGAAAAGGAGTACTTCTGAGGGCAAGGGGAGGGACTCCCGGTGGCAAAGGTCAGGGGTTAGGGGCAGAACTTCCAGTCCCAAGATGGCAACCAGGGGGCAGGGGTACCTGTGCACCCCTCAACAGCTCACCAAAACTCATTAAGTGGCCCTCCAGCCAAAATAATTGCCTGCTCCTTGCATACAGTATTGGATCTTGCTTTACAGATCGGACAACAGGGATAGTTTCTAGGATTTGACTGCTGACCAAAATTAGTGCTCTATGTAGCGTAATTAATGTTCAAACACTGTACAATCATATTCTTGCTTGGAGGCATCCCTTATTTGTCCTTTTACTGTGCTGATGTTTTGGGGAAAAAACAGAGAATTCCTTTTGATAGCATGAAATCCGTGGTAGCCTGATTATCTGTTCCAACTTCCTAAAGCATTTTAAATGAAACGTAAAACATCAACCAAGAGCTGCTCCAAATCATTATGATTCGTTTGTATTCCAATGTTTACTCTGAGGCCCAGAAATGGTGCAAGAATAGTTAGAGTTACTCATCACTTTTTTTTCTCCTCTGACTACACGATAAATCCTTCTGGATGGTCAGGGCTCGGTGGTTTGAGTATGTGTCTAGGGAGCACTCGCTCTTTTCAACTGTCTCCTAGTCTGCTGGAGTCCTGAACAGAAATGGCTATGGGAGTAAATGTTGCAAACAGCAGCATTAATTCCATCTGTGAATTCTACCCCACTCAGAAGGGGGTGGATGGAAAATGTATGAGGCACTCATAAACAGAGCAGTCAATGATTACATGCTACTTGAAATAACCTCACAAAGGTGAGCAGAGAAACCTGAGAGCGAGCAGTGAAGGGAAGAAAAATATAGGGTTCATGGAATAATTATTTGATTTCCCTACAAATAATAGGGCATTTCATTATCGGCAGACCACATCCAGCTGTCTGGGCCACAAACCTCTCCACTTGAAGAAGAGAAAAATGAACTGATCCATTCCTATCATACAAAATGCCAGGGATTCTAAAAATAAATTCTTTCCCTTTCCATAGGTTTGAGACCTGTCCCCATTACGTAAATAGGGGATATTTTCTAGCCATCTCCTTAGTGCTTTTTCATCTATGGAGTTTTCTACTTAAGTTAGCATTTGGTCTATATTTTAAACCAGGAAAGGACAGGCAAATGTAGTCAATTTGTATTTTTAAAAGAACTGCAGAGTCCTTCTTCAGCTGTGCCCATTTTTTAACATGAGGACACGTCACTCTTTTGAAGTAAGTGCAAGCAGTTTGTTTTCTGGCTATAATTTTTCTGTAATCTAATTCACAGGAGGAATGTGCCATTGTCAAAAATAGAACAAACTCTGTGGGTTGGCCCCAAGTCCCTGCTAGACAGGGAGCTCAAGATGCAGCTGCAGCTGGCCACTTTGTTGATGGCATGTAACTTGTCTTACTCAGTTTAGTTGTTTTATTTTCTGGCACTGATTTCCTGTGTGTGAATGTGTTTTGCTTCTTTGCCAAATCTGCGGTGAGTTACAATTACACATTTTACTGACAAATTAATATTTTCTCTTGGCATCAGCCGTATGTTTATTTTGTTCAGATATGCAACATTTTATTTGCCGCATCTGTGTATTTCTAATCAGTTTGTCTCCAATATGTATCCTTTGCACAGAGGCATAAGAAGAGCAGGCGAAAGAAAATATGGATTAAAATGATGTATAATGAACAATAGGTTCATCTTTTTGTAGGGTTTTTATTTCTTTCCAGTATGCTCATCTATCTTTCCTACCTTTCGCTGATCTTTGTTGGTTTTCTTTAGACAGTATGAATTTTCTAAGCATGTGATGGAAGGAATTTTTAGGCAATTTGATCTTAACTAGTTTTTTTGTAATTATTTGCCAACAGCTTTTTTAGTTTTCCTTTTTCAAGACTCAAGTGGTTTCTTTTGCAGATCCCTATGTGGGAAGATGCATCAAAGGATACTATTATTTCATCACCTTCAATATATAATTGCAGGATACACTGCAAAAACATCCCCAGAGCTTCAGTAATAAGATTGTTCTTATTATACAGTTTCATTAATAGAGAAGAAATAAATAACTTTGGAGGAGAGAAGGTGACTTGTAGTAGGTGGCCCAGATAATATAGTTCTAAGACAACACAGAAGCACCTTACACAAATAGAGCCACTCTATGTACTTCACTGGACAGTGACAAGAGGTCTATTCTCCTTTCTAGCTGTCACAGTTTGTTCACAGCTGATTTTATAAACTACTTATTCAACTGGCTAAAGACTTCCTTTTGGCATTCTGTTATATGAATTAGCCCTTTCACACTTTTCCTTTTTTCTTATCATTTTTTCCAAGACCCTTCCTGGATATTGAGAGCACTCAATAGCCTACTTGCAGGAGCAATGTCATGCAGCTAAGTAACTTCACAAATTTTTCCCAACAAAACATAACCAACCTAGCCACCCCTTTCTGGGGTTTAGTGTAAGGATACTCATTTAACTTAAAGAATACAAACAAAAGGAAACCCAGCATTGTCTCCTGCTGCAGTCCCTAAATACAGCTTAAACCCTCAAATGCAAAGCCCCCTGGGAATAGTCTGGCACAGCCCCACAGCCCTCCTTCTAAAGTCCCGGGAGGCTGGGGCTGGGCAGGGGATGGGGCCAGGCAGGGCAGCCCTCTCCCTTCTTACCACTGCTGATATTTCCTGATGTAGCCTCCTGGAGCCCATGCCAGGCTGCCCTGCATCTGCTCTGTGCTGCCACTGCTGCCCCGCCAGGCAGCCCAGAAACAACGGTGATGTGGTGTAGGTGCAGGGCAGCCTGGCACGGGCTTTGTGGGGGCTACACCAGGAAGCACCATCAGCAGGAGGAGGGAGGGGTGATTTTACCTCATGCTGACCAGCAGCTTCTCTCCTGTGCTGCCACTACTGAGCCTCGACGGCCAAGCCTGAAGCCGGCGCAGGACACACCATGTGGTTAAGGCTATGCAGTGTGGGTCCCTGCTGAGACAGGGCTGGGGATGACAACGGTGGTGGTGGCAGCCAGAAGGAGCTGCTGCCACCTGGGCTGTATCCACCTGTCAGCCGGAGCCTGGCACCACTCAGCCCAGCCACCCCAGCTCCCAGACAGCGTTCAGTGCCCTGCCAAGATGTGCTGCACCTGCACCATGGGACAGCTGTCACGTGGCTGCAAGATGGGGGGGTGGTGATTCCCACTGCTCTACTACAAGCCCTCAGGGGTCCTGATCAATGTTGCTACAGCCGGTGTGTGGGGAGCGGTTTTGTTTGTTTTTTTTAAGTGCCAGCAGGCTGGCGCTGGGCAGGGGATAGGCTGGGCAGGGCAGGGCAGCCATGGGGGCTTCTCCCATGGCTCCCCCACCTAGGGAGGCAGGCACAGCCGGAGGAGTCGTGGGAGAACCTGGAGCCGCCCGACTGTGCCTGCCTCTCCTTGGCTGATCTGAAACTCCAAATCAGCACTGAAACGGCATCGAAACTCCAAAACAGATTCAGCTGAATCCAAACAGAACAGTGATCTGAAACACCGAAATGATTCGCTGTCCTCCAAAACCACCAAATTTGAAAACAAAACAAAACATCGCCTTTTTGCAAAGCCATAGTGGCTTTTTTGGTGTCCTGGGAAAAGTGGAGGTGGGGCAGGAGAGGAGGGAAGACAGAGGATGTTGTGCCCAGCTTGTGGAAAAGTAGGGTATTAATGAATCTTACCTCACTCCAAAGACTCAAAGACCCCAGCTTCTGCCACTGCAGTGCAGGATCACTGTGCTGTGGCTGCAGTAGCTAACCCAGAAGGGGTTCTCAGGAGATGTTTTGGTATCCCTTTTATATCTGCATGGGATCTGATGCCACTGTTGCTTTCTCCTACCTATGCTACTGCAGTGCATGAATGGAAGAACTAACAAGACAAAGAGTGAGCGAGGAAAAAGAGATACTGCAAATTGGCCAAGGTTACCTGGCATGTATATTCCCATATAAGAACTGAGCCAAGGGTCCTACCATTTAAAACAGTGGTATCACAGATTTTTAAAGAGATTGATTAATGAAGTCAATATTATGCAAATAATTATCTGCACAGTTTACAGACCTTTGCACCCTGATGAAATCAAAAAAGACATTTCCGTTGGAATTAGGGTATGCACAGCTTCACTTCTCATGCCTTCTTAGTTTTGACTGCAAAAATTTCTAACACAGTAAAACCACAAGAATATTTTTATGTTGGAAAGATGTATTTTTCTTCCCCTACTGTCACCATGCACAGAAGTGGCTAAACCAGTTTTAATCTGTGGGCATAAAGTTTACCTGTGGGCAGAAACAGAACCTAATAATTTTCAGTATGAAAAGCAAAAGCTGGAGAAAGCTGGGAGTAAATGATACAATGAATGGTTTGCAATTTTAATAAAAGTAGTTTTTCCTTTTTCTGCTATAATGTAGGACAAAAGTATTATTATTATTATTATTATTATTATTATTAGAGATAGGTTTGAACTGAAACCTCAGATCAAAGTAATGCTGAGCTTGTGGAACTGGTGGAATCCCAAATCAGATGGGTCAAAGTTCCATTACTTCTCATACCTCTAAAAAAATTACTGAACCAAAGTCAAGCTAGAGCTGAACATCTTCAGTTTCAGAGAGGTTTTAAAGAAGATTCAAATGAATAACTTTGAAATCTATAACGAGCCCAAGGATATCCTTTCTTCCTGAACAGGAGAAAAATGAAGAAAGAACCAGACTTTTAGGCAACTTAGTATTACAGACTCCTTTGAGTCTTAGTCAAAGGACATTGTACTTGCATATACTCATTGGGTTTGCAATTCACTATGAGGAAGCATTGGGGAAAACTAGTTAACAAAACATTGAAACGTATTATATGTAAAATGAAATACCAGCCTGTATGTGACAGCAAAGAAGCACTCAACTAACATTTTTTTCCTCTGAAGTGTTTGATACTCCATGGGCGACTGGTGCCACCTGAATCGGGGGGAGGAGGGGGGCATGTGTCCCCTCAGTGACCAGTCAGCAACCGGGGCAGGGGGGGAGGTCCCCCCCACGGCCAATCTCACCAACTGCACCAACTCCTGGATGCACCAGCAGCACTTCACTTGGTGCCCCCACTCCCTGGCCGGTGCTCGCAGGGGGGACACCAGTGCTCCAGCCTGCACCCCCTGCTTGTCACCTAAGTGGGGAGTGCAGCTTGTCAAGGGGTGCACCAGCGTTCTCAGAGGGTGCACGTGCACCCCTGTGCACCCCCTATGTGTCACCACTGCAATGCTCTATTTTGTGTGGTTATACAGTCTTGCCTGTAAAAGGTCATAGTTAAAGGCTGATCAGTGGCACAGGTTGCGGAGGGAAACGGGATCATATATCAGAGGTTTTCCATGTAACTGCCAGGTAGAATTGATTAGCAGCAGAGTAAAATCGAGTATGGGAGCACATAGATGAGCTGCGTATACACTAGATTTACACTTACATGGGGAGGGGGGAGTCAAACTTAAACCCATGTCTCCTTAGTTCTACTCATCACATACGTTTCACCCATTTTTTACCTGTAGTCTAGAGAGTAAGGGAGGAGGAATATAAGGCACTTGGATCTACTATGAGATGACTGTGCCTAGAGCAAAATTTTCAAAACTTACCATTGATTTTGGTTCCCACTCTTGTTAGTTAGTCAGCTGGAGATAATTTCAGACTTCGTTTTAGGAGTCCTAAATTGAAGTGCATGGGGGTTTATGGACTGCTCGTAACTTCTGAATGTCAGATTTAAGATGCATATTTGGGAACTCTAAGTTTGTGGCCATTTTTTAAAATTTGGGATGTAGCACTTTATATTACTGATGTATGGTCATAACTGTTGTGGAGAGTAACAATCTGGTACTCCCTGTTGTGTACTGCATGGAGCCTTACAGGATGAGGGACAAAGTCAATCCTGGCAGATTCCCAATTGCATATATGATTACTTATGTCAGGGTTGTCAGATTTATCACATACTCTGGGCCAGATCCAAACTGTAGGACTGAATCTGGATTTGATAGTAGTGGGGTATGGTGAAGGCAGCAGAGAAGCAGCAGAGGACCAAGTATCAGCAGGTCAAGGAAACTTACTGGCCCTCACTTGCCACCACTACCCCCGATGATAACACCTAGTGGGGCCCCATGACCCCTAATTCTACAGCAACTCCCCCAGCCTTGCTCACAAATTCAGAGCCCCACCAGGAGTATCAGTCCAGAGACAATGGTTCTGTGGCCAGATCTAGTCCATGAGCCTCATATTTAATACCTTTGACTTATGTATTCTATAAAAAGATACATATGACTGGAAAAGACTTCCTGGGTCACTAAGTTTATTTCCCACTTGTCACAGACACCACATCATATAATCCCTTTCATAAACATATCAAAGGTCCATTTTAAAACCTGTTAGGATTCTTGACCTACTATGTTTAATGGAAGGTTGATCCCAAACTGTACTGCTCTAATGATAAGGAAACTACTTCTAATTTTCTAAGGTTAGTCATACTCAGTTCATAACCAATTATGTAATACAGTTAGCTGTGATTTTAGAGATGCCCCTGAAAGATATTGGACCTTTTAAAAAAAAGTGAATCCAGTAATTACTGCCCCAGACACAACTTAACAAAAAGTTATTAAAAATCTAAATAACAGAAATCTGATGGATCATTTGGGATACATTCTTTCCTGTCTGCTTTTTTAATTTCATTACAGGCTGAGGAGTAAAAAATTAATACTTGAAAATACACTTTTCATATTATTTATCAGAACACACAATTAATCAGTAATGATGAAATAGCAATAAACTATTTAGTAATGGTGAAATAGGAATGTAAATAATCAATTACCTGATTTATATTTCCTGCAATAGGATATTGCAATAGGATATCAGTCTCAAAATTCCAAATCTTCCATTTCCAGCTCTCAATATTTAGGCCTTTAACTTGAAAGCAATTATTAGCTATCAGCATTTTCAGGTGCTCTCTAAGGCCCTAGCATTACAACCAGAGTTATGTCAGTCCAGTTTCAATGGGGCTTCCCCCCTGCACAGGGCTGCTTGAAGAATAAAGGCTCCAATATCTTAACAAGAGCTTCAATTACTCTTGATCTGAAGCCTGTCTGTTTGTTTCCATCTATCTGTCTTTCTGTCTGCTGTAGATCTTTTATCCCCCCAGTTCACTAATCCTGTCTTAATTAAGCTAGTTTCTTCTAATACCCTCACAGTGTCAAGAAAGTGCTTTGAGACCTTGAATATCTGCCTATGTATATACCAGAGATGAGCGGGCAAATTTTCAGTGTAATTTCTCATCTGACTTCCAACATTGTACCATCCTGTAGATGCTGTCAGGATCCACAGATCCTGGAATGAGACTCCTGGGGACCAGTATAGTTTTCCTTAGCATGGCTACAACATCCCCTCTTGGAGACAAACAAGTGCATGTAAATCAGTAAAATCAAGGGAATATTGGGTAATGCAGGTCTTTCATAGAATCGGTTCCTTGTAGATTGTGTGGGTACCTTATAAGTGCATAGGTCAGATAGAAGGACCAGGAATACATGAAATCATAAATTTCTTAAACATAACTTCTGTTCTTCACTGAAAGCTAAAGAAATTTTTTTAGAGGCTTTGGTCTCTCCCAAATATGTATCTAGCTAGGAATATGACCTGCCACAAAATGAACAGTATGTTATCTTCCTTTTCCTTTTGTTACTCTTTGTGTATTGTATTACTTTTCTTCCTCAAAACTGCTAAAATATATTGCCCTTTTATTTTAATTCAATAATTACTAGGATCCCTGACAAAAGGTTAGAAGTCAAGGTTAACAAGTAACAAATTACTATAACACAAAAATGTCACAGAGTCTCCATGGAATGCCACTCCAGACATTTGCTGCTCAGGATCAATTTTTCATTAAATTTTGTAAATGATTTTAAGCTTGAGCTTCTCCTCCCTGCCACACACAGATCTATGAAGGGGTCCTTTCTTATTAGTTACCAGAAGATGGAGCTCTTTTAATAAGCCATGTTTGCTGAATGACATTTAGGCAAAATGCAGATATATTATATTAAAGTGACTATAAAAATAAGAATACCTTTCTTGTGTTTTTGCTCAGAGTTTGGTATCCCTCCTGTTCTTCCTAAATTCTCCCAAATGGGTCAAATTTGGTTCTTGATTTATGTGAAGCTACACATGATGGAATTCAAGGCCATATCAAAACAAAAAAAACTAGTTTCTGTTTACAGTTTTGTCAGAATAAAGTTGAAATAACTGCATCACTGGAGTCAAGAAGATGGTATGGCTGTCAAACTGGAGTTATTTAATTGAAATCAGTGTTACTGTTGTGAACAGCGAGAAGTTTACAAACAAAGGACCTATTCCTCAGGTATAGCACTGGTTTACTGTAAGCTATGAATATGGCAAGATGCAAACATGCAGTTTAAATCAGGACTAAAGTATGGTGCTTTGAAAATGTTTTATGGCAGTTTACTGTTATTTTAAGAGTTCTAATTTAGCAGCTCACCTATCCACTAAAAAGTATGTTTTCATCAGTATCGAGTGATAGAGTTCTAGATGGAAAATTAATTTAAAAAAATGCTGGTATGCATCAGTCATCCTGATATTATTGGGGATGCATGAATACCCTCACCACAACTACATGATAGGTGGTGGCCCACTCGCTGGCACAGCATCTGAATGAGACCTGGGGGTCACAATTGACCAGAAGATGAAGATGAGCCGACAGCGTGATGAAGCTGCCAGATGGGCACACAGAACTGTGGCGTGTATGAGCCGATGTGTGGCCAATAGACCCAGGGAGGTGCTCCTCCCTCTCTATTTGGTGTTGATGAGGCCTCAGCTGGAGTACTGTGTCCAGTTATGCACACTGCATTTCAAGAAGGACATGGATAAGCTTGAGAGGGTACAAAGAAGGGCCACCCATATGGTCAAGGGCATGGAGGGTAGGCCCTATGAGGAGAGACTCTGGGAACAGGGACTGTTTAGTCTGAGTAAGAGAAGGCTGAGAGGTACCTCAGGGTTGAACATCAAGATCTAGGGGAGCAACTCTTCAGGAAGGCACCTCAAGGGAGGACAAGGACCAATGGGCCTAAACTAATAGAGGGTAAATTCAGGCTAGATATAAGAAAGAACTTGTTCTCTGTAAGGGTCAGCAGAATCTGGAACACACTCCCAACAGAGATGGTGCAGTCATCCTCCTTGAAGGTGTTCAAGATGAGGCTGGACAGGCACCTTGTTGAGCTCACCTGAGCCCAATAACTTCCTGCCTGTGGCAGGGGACTGGACTTGATGATCTTACAGGTCCTTTCTGGTCCTATGATTCTGTAACAATCTATTGCAGAACCTTTGCATTGACACAGTATTTACAGAAATTTTAAACTCCAAAAGTTTGTTGAGGTTAGATTATACTTTATTCTGATTGCATTAAGTATTTATGAGAGTACTCTGGGAGCCACTCTAATTAAACCATCTGAAGCATCATGTGTATCAGTGTCCCTGCACTGAAAAACAGCAGTTGGGGTGCTTTAACTAAAGGTCATTGAACAAGCTTTAGTTAAACCGCCCCTGCTGCCATTTTTCAGCTCAGGCAGGGATGCTAATACATGTGATGCTGGAGCCTGCTCCAACACTCTGTAATTACAGTGCCTCAGATAAAGCCTAAAGATTAGATTGGAAAAACCCCTCAGAAATCACAAAAAGCTAAGTATTTATTTTTAGAAAATAAATAATTTTATCCTGGGAACAAAGAAATTTTACTTACATTCTTAGTTAATAATAATAAAAAAGTTTGGGGTTTGGGGGTTTTTTTGTGGGGGGGTTGCATTTTATTTCAGTATAAATCAATATATAACATTTCTACTCTAAGGATTATTTATATTGCATAGAATTTAATAGTGATAGACTGCATCACTTTAATCCTAAGAGTTTTCAAGTTTGTATTATGCTTCAACTACTGTATTTATAGAGTTTTCACAACTGTACTATTCACCAAGGGCATAATTATATTTCACCTAGTGGACAAGTAAAGTGCAGCTTGTGCCCAACTCTGAATTAACCAACTAACATATAGGAGTATTTCCATTATCCCCTCTAGGTTGTAAGTGTTCCTATTATAGGAATTAGAGACATCTGACCACTTCTGGAAGGCAATCCTTCTCTTATAACAAGGGCACTAATGCATCCAGAGAGGGTGGTAGAATTGCTTCTATATTTTAGTAGGGTAACTCAGAGTTGGTTGCAAGCTGCACTTACGTCATGCACTAGGTGAAACAGAATTCTCCCCCAAATGGGTACACACCACAATATGTATTTAATTGTGTGTTATCAAAACTGTACAGCAGGTATAGTTAGAAAAAATCCTCAAACTGCTGCTGTTAACCTAAAAAATCCAATGAGTCTTCAAAGAATGGCATAGTGAGAACTGCATAGTGAGAAACGCAACAATGGCATAATCCTGTGTTTCTTTCTTTTCAGATGTAATTTTATAATTATTTTCTGAAGGTTCTACTGGCGCGAGGTCACGTTTTCCTAAGTAACAATGGGAGCTCTGGGCTTACTAAGGAGAACATATATTTGGCAGTAAATGTGTCTAATGGGCATGTGCCAGAGAGTTCAGCAAGAATTCAAGTGCTGTACCTCTGTGAATGATGGTATATAATGATGACAGGAAAAGTGGGTATATTATAATTTAAGGCTTTCATATTTGTGCTGATATATCATCTTGTGATGTCTTAAACTATGCTATATCAATCTTTTTGCAGTTACACAACAATATAACTTATTGTGCTGAGCAGTCAAGTCCTTTTTTGTTAAAGTCTTACTAGGGGCAAGGTAAGTTAGGTTTCTGAAAGTCTAAGTCTGGATGGACACACTGTTTTCCTTCCCCTACAAGGAGTGTCTTGCAGTATGATTCGCAGATAGAGAGACTATTTGACATGGCCAGTACAAAGCAAAGTGATTACAAGGTTTGTGATGTTCCCTTTGTACATTTTTCTTCACAAGCGTAGTATAAAAATAAATGCCTACCAATAAATGCATAGTAACTAGCAATGTTTATTTGTTAGCAGTATTTTTGTTACCTAAATGGGCATCGTTAACTTGAAGTTTAATCAATTTCAGAAACTCAGTTAAAAACAGTTTTGAATATTACAAATGTCCCAACCTCCTGCCCGCAACTTTTTTTCTGGTTTACCCATCTACATTTTTTTTACTCATCTGCTATGTGAAAGACCCTACATAGTGGAAACAGCACAAAGTCAACACACTGGGGAAGGGCAGGAGGAAGAATTGAGGATTTTTTTTTTCTAAGACCTCATCTGTATACATAAGATGCACTGTTTTAACTGAACTAGTATAGTTTAAGTGACACCACCACTTTACCATAGGTGTAAATATGACAGTAGAAAGGTGATTTATACTAGAATAGCAATACTTGAACAAGAAGGGGAATAAGATGAAAATTATAGGCCCTTGAATTCTCATATAACCATGTCCATACTGTGTACTAGTCTATCTATTTCAAGAAAAGTATTCCCCAGAAGTCACATCCCTAAAAAAATAGTTACAAGCAGTCCAAAATCTGTGTGTAAACAAAGCCTAGCATCTTTTAGTTGCAGTACATTTCAGTATTACTGTCAAAGTTACAGGTAAAATATTTAGAATGAATTTAAGGTGAAGTTAAAGCTGAACTGAAAAATGAAAGTGCCATCTAAAAACCAATATTTTTGCACTGATAAGAGACAATGGCACAGGATTACAGCAAAAAAAAAAATCTTTCTTTCAACTTTGAAAGGACAGAATAAGGAGAACAACTCTCTCTAAAGCTGCTTCCTCTTTCTGGTTTTCTGTACAGCTCATGCCCCAGGTGTCTGGCTTCCTACTACAGTTGTATGGCAAGATTATATACGTATATATACACACCAAGAAGACCAGTGGGACATCAATAATTGCTTAGATATTACTGTATAAGAACTTAAATAAATGGATGTATGGCCAGATGGACAAGTTGCCTAGAGGATATCTTAGCTTAACATACTTCAGAGAGTTAACAGAATGTTTAGGGATAAAAGCCTTTGTGCTAGGTTATGTTTCTGAATTATGCAGATCCGCATAGAGGATCATTCACTTCATGTGTTCACTATTTTAGGATATGGACATAGGAGCAACTTTCTGTTGAATAAAAAGGGGAGAGGCATCACCTCACATCTCCTGCGCTATGCACATATTCTCACTCCATGGTAGATGAAAACTGAAACATGGTAGCACAGAGTGAAAGTTGCCACAGGTTAGCTTTCACTTATCTTGGGGGAAGGTGGGCACACTAGCAGTTATCATATTTTACCAGATGTGTGGTAAAGCCACACCTGCTTTTATTTCTCAGTAAGTTGTTCATATGTTCTAGGCCCTTAGGATCCATTAATTTTTTTCCACGACTATCTTGCCAAACTATTCAAGGATCAGGATCACTTTATTTGAGCAGGTGTATATGTTAAATATTAGTGTTTCTTAGGCTAGGGACAGATGTTGCATTTGTCCCTGGACAAGTTGTGCTTTGCCTGGAACAGGAATGTCCTGAATTGACATGTACCCTCATTGTGCTTCTAATCAGAGTTTAGTGAACGAATGACTGCACTACTGCTTTTCTGCTACTGATTCAGTAATGTAATCCTGGGATAACCATTCAGACACACTTTGCAGTGTCCTGGGATAAGCTGTTAATTTATCCTGTGAGCCTTTTCAGGATCTCTCTCAGGGCAATGGATATGGACATTGGAACAATTGCACTTTGTTCTGCGATAAAATGTGATGTCTGTTTGTAGCCTTTATGGGGTAAGTTAAGCATCATTTTTTTAAATATATGCATACACACACATTTTATATATATATGTTTTTTCTCCAGACAGAAGATTTCAGGAGTCAGAAACAGATTTTTTTGTGATTCACTTGTCACTATGAACAGAGATTAGAACTGAAAGAAGAGTGACTCATACAATGTCTATGTTCATTGCTGCATGACTGACAGCTTGCAAGTAAAGAGGGACATACTTTTTTCCTGTGGGAAGTCAGAGTAAAGGACATTTCACTCAGCCAAATTAAGGACATATTTTTGAAAGAGGGTGCTTCCATTTTACCAGGATCAGTGTGTCATAATCTCACATTGTCCATCTACAATGTTGAGAAGGGCTTTTTTCCCCAAAAGGACATTAATTACATTCAACACTGATCTGTGTTTCGATTACATTCTCTCTTGCCAACTTTAGGCTGATGCAAAGTTCCCTGAAGTCAATAGAAAAACTCCTATTGACTTCAGTGGAATTTGGATCTGTCCAAATGCTACTTTCTTAGGCTTTTACAACAAAGAATCTTTCTGTTCCTCAGTGATAGATCTATAGTTGAGAATTGACACTGCTCATTTGACCTGCTCTTTTCAAAGAGCTGCTTTTTGAATTGCTCAATTCCCAATAATCCAACACTAATAGACTTCAGACTTCTGACATATTGTGAAATTCCTTTAAATTTTGCTACCTTCCTTAAAGCAAAAGAAACTCAACACACTGACAAAAAAAGAATCTTTGCTAAAGGGAAAATGTTCTGCTTCGTTTCAACGTCAGTCTAAGCCAGGGGCAGGTTGGGTTTTTTGCAGCAGATGGAAACAGTCCTCCTTCTCCCTCCCAGCCCTGATCTGGAAAAAAAAATTAAGGTTCTACTTACTTTTCATTTTGTTTTCATTTTTCTAGATAAATCAGATATTATTTCTTTCTAAATCCTTTTATTACTAACATTCAGAAAGAGAACACAGTTCCCATTTCTAAGGGTATGGATACATGAAAAAATGAACACATGTATTATCTGCTCTGCGGTAACTTTCTTGTTCACTTGTTTAACCTGTGAAAGTGGAAGCCAGCCTGAGATAATTTACCCCTCTTTCCCCAAGAGCTAAGCTTCTGCAGGTTAGCTTCCACATGCTACAATATAAGACCATGTGCGTAAAAGGTAACTGCATAACAGTTGAGTCACAATAAGGCATGATTCCTTTTTACCCCAGGATCTATTGTTGTTAACACCACTGTGACCACCCAGTGCTGCCCCCTTTTCCAGACATGGTGCAGGCCTTATGGTTCCCATTTCAAGCAGGTCCTCCCTCTTTTTTCAGTTCCCCACTCACCTGACGTGTTCAGGTACTGGGCGAAGCCTTGCTGGTTGGGTGACTCTCAGAGCTGAGACTCCAGGGAATCTACTGATTCAAAGCCTGTTATGGCTGGTCTTCCCTTCCGTGCAAAGTCCTTTTATTAATTTTTCTTTTTTTTTGTCTTCTGGATAAGCCGTGGATGGTACTGGCTGCCCTTCTAATCTTTTCAGGTTTCTCCACTGTCCAAGTCCTTCTGAATCTTACTGCTGAGGCCTTTTCTTTATATTCCTCTAAGTGGTGAGGTCTTCAGCCAGTAATCATCCTTACAGGATCTTTCCCCTTCTTCCTTGCAAGGGGGACTAAAAGGGGTTCTTTTACATTCATCCACTTTAGCTTGTAACAAACAAGTGAGTAGAAACTCTATTGTAAGCCACAAAACTACAGTATTATGTGATAAAAGGAGAAAGGATCTGAGAAAATACGGTAAGCTTATGTCATCCAAATAATTAAAAAGAAAAATCAATACATATATATTACCAATCACCACCGGCTTTCTACATGGGTTTTCACAGCTGCTGATTTCAAGTAAACTCATTTGCAGTGGAGATACGGTAAGGACAGGCATTAAAATATATTGCAGTATACATGCAATTATGATCCTAGTCAAAAACCCACTGAAATTAATGGAAAACATGTTAATACATCTATATCCTTGCTTTCCACTTTGTGGTTTGGCTCAGAGAACAAACATCAAATCTGTTCTCACACCTGTATAAAACTGATATATTACATAATCTTCAATTGAGTTAGGTTGGATTTGCAAGTGTTAATGTGAGATCAGCACTAAACACAAATAACTTTGCCAGTCAACTGAATTTTCTTACTTTGGTCCTGTATTTTTGCTGAGACCATGGATCTGCTACTGAGAGGCAAGATTCAGACAGAAGAGAATGCCCCAATTTTGCAGCATAATCAGTCAAGCAAGGGCTGTCCAACAAGCCATGGCCCTTGGGCTGCATACCATATGGACATGCCAGCCTCATTTTCAGCTCTGCAACCATAGACTCCTCTTCCACCCCACCCCACACATGAGGTCTCTGCATTGTAACACCTTCCTCCTCCTCTCTCACCTCCTTTCTCTCCCTACCCCAAAGTGGGGAGAGGAATTGGAAGCTGAAGGAGGGAGGGGGAGATCCCAGCTGCTACTGCAGCTGGAGCAATGGGGGGAGGGATGGCTGGGTGGGACTCCAGGGGCCATAAATTAACCCCTCATGGGCCTCATGAGGCCCTACAGCCACCAGTTGGGCAGCCTTGAATCCAGCCATGGGAAATCCCCATCATATCAGACAGGCTGGTGTTGATATCAGAGCTCAACTACAAACCGGCAAAACTCTCATGCACCCGTGTAGAGGGGGTTTTCTTCTTTGTGAAAGTATATGAAGCAAAAGGAGAGCAGCACATTTGAGGGAAGAAAATTGCCTTGGACCACTGTGAATTCCTACAGCTGTGAGCCAGAAAAGTAAGTGATGTTTGAATGCTGTGATGGATGCCTAGTTTTTTGGAACACAAGGACATACATTATTTAGCAGTAACAGCAGCAGCAGGAGGAGGAGCTCAACTTCAAAGAAAGGAGGATGGTTTAAAAACAAAACAGGGACTCATTTTAGTTGTGCTGTCTCATGGGATTCAAATACAGAAGATCATAGTCCCCTGTTGATTGATCTCTTTCAAAGTTAGCATATCCTCCGTTTTTTAAACCCAAGATGTGAATTTAATTTGAAGAGAATGAGGTTTTGAACAATTCCTCTAGGAGAATTTGCTTTTCAAGAAAAAAGTCTATTCATGTCTAATTTTTAAAGAGAAGCCTTATATATAAAACAAGGAACAGAATTATACAAGATCCCATTTCATCAAAGGGAAATGCTTCCCTATGTACTCAGCCACAGCATATGGGCTTGCCTCTGCAGATTTTTTGGTGAGACAGAATAACTTCTTCAGGCTACACAGCTGCTATTGATGTACAAGGGCTGCAGTATCTTCTGAAGTCCATACATCCCCCTATCTTGAGAGGAGGAATCGATCAGTCTTGTCAGAAACCCACTGTCTGTCTCTAAGCACATCTCTGCAGGGATACAAAAGGAGTTCAGCGCTATGAAGGGTTCTGTGGGGCCTAAGGTGTAGACACTCCCTGAACAAACTGGTGTTCCTCTTCTTTTTTGCAAGGTAGAACTATCCTTATCCCCTTCACCTAGTGCTTTTGGAAACCATAAAGAAAGTGCTCACTAACAGTTTACATATTTAATAAGACATACAGGACAATATTGGGACAAAATTTGGGGAACAACTGCATTAAATAGGAAAAGTTCCAGTTCTGCCTTCACATTATCTTCCATTGGGCACCACCAACATGCATCAGATTGTAGGGTCAGAGTCTTAAGTTTTCAGTTCTTATAAATCAGTCTCCAGGTCCTCTTTGTAAAAGCCTATTAGCTTTTATACGGTTCTTCATCCAAGCCATCCAAGAGAGAATTTCTAAAAAAAGGGATAAGCTCCAACATAAGCAAGGGGAAGGGGAGGGGGGTGATTATATAAAAACAAACTGTATAATTTGAACAAAAGCAAAACAAGATTTTGAGAAAGATACCCTTCTTCAAGCCTGGTTTCAGGTTATGGCTACAACAACACTCCAACCCTACTACAACTTTGATAGCAACTTCCTATTTCCCTCACCATACTCTGTCTTAACTGACCTTGGTAGTCTGGACAGTGAAACACTGCTTCCCCATTGTGTCTCTCTATTTCTCCTTATTTAACAATCTTGTATGGAAAACTGTCAATCAGCTGAGGAGGTTGACTGCTTCAGTGATATTGAGGAATTAACATCACTGACTACTGTTATCATTAAAACTGTTTTCATATTCTTCAAACCTATTATAAACATTTAATATAAGAATTTACATTGAATAACTCTTGTGAGTCTTACTGACTGTAACAATAATGGCAAAATACTTAGCATGAATAGAGAGCTATTATTTTCAACACCTGTATATTCACATTAACTTTATCATTCACACTATACTGCGAAACAACACACACCTAACTACAGTGCTTTGTTACTTCAAGGCACTTAATTATAGTCAGTTTTATGGTTGCAGTGGGTAGGATTCCAAATGGCTACTAAATAGAATTTAGGTGGAATTTACATGCCCAAATTTGAAATTGTAATTCAAATTGACAGTGTGCCAATAGTCAAGTTCATGAGGTGCCTAAAAACATTAGGTTATCTTATTTTGGATTGTAAAATGCCCCAGCCATCAATACTAGGGTTTCTGTGCATGTTTGGAACCAATTCACATAGATCACTTAGGCGTGCAGCAGCACCTAACTCCCCTATAAGCTCTGCTGTAGCTGGGATAGTGGCTAGGCCTAACTCACATTAATAGCATTGAACTCAGCCATAAGATAACACTTGTAGTAGAGCTGCCAACTAGGGTTGTTGTCCATTTTTCCTTGAAAAGTCAATAACAAAATTCTGTTTTATATTTAATAACTAGGTCTGTGTGAAACACACCAGTTCATTTTGACTTCCATTTCAATGGGACAGTGTTTTGTTTTGAGTTTTGTCTCGTTTCGAAGCGCTGTTCCGTTTCGTTTTGTTGAAACTGTTTTGCTGTTTTGACATTTCGCCCATTGACTATTATGGGGAATCACAAAATTGCCTATAACTTTGTCATTTTTTGGCAGATTTGGATGAAAACAGCAGGAAGGGTAGCCCCTTCTGAGGGTATGAAGCCTAACAAGATTCAAAGAGATAGGTACAGGGGTTTCTGGGAAACTGCACCTCAAAGTCTTGAAAGCAAAACTTGTGCCACTTGTACGTGTGAAGGGGGGGGTGGGGGGAGGGGGTAAAAACAGCCAGAATGGTAGCCCCTGCTGAGGCCACAAAGACTGCCAAGTTTCAAGGAGATAGGTGCAGGGGTTTCTGGGAAACTACACCTCGAGCTGCTGACAAGCAAAACTACTGACATGTGTGACCGTGTGTGTGTGTTAAAGCATGCCCTCACTGGCCCTGGGGCCTCTACACGACACGGTAGTGCCCCAATGAGGTCTCTTCCTCCCCTATAGCCTCAGTCCAGTCCACCACTTTAAATGACAACAGGTAATAACTTAGTAAGCAGCACAGTAGCACTAGCAGCATCTCAGGCAGCCAAACAGTCACAGTCTATCTGAGAGCAGTCCTTTCCCCCTCTTCCTCCTCCCTCTCCTTTCTGTTTCCCTGCAGGCAAGCCCAGCTTCAGCTTTGAAACTCAAAACATTTCAAAACTTTAAAAATGTTTCAGCTGCCCTCGTTTCATTTTGAAGCTGTTTTGAAGCCCTTTGTTTCATTTTGATTTCACTGTTTTGAGCTCAAAATGAATCAAAGCTGTTGAAATGAAACAGCTGGCAAAATTTTGCACAGCCCTACTAATAACTTGTTTTTGTTAATAAGATGTAAACAATCCAGGGAGTTAGATACCAGAACCCAGATTCTCCCTTCCCAGTTTAGTGCCCTAATCACTGGGCAAGGATCCTTCTTACTTGCTTCCATTGTGACCCCCATGACTTTCATATTCTTCACTACACAACAGTGTAACAGGTATTCCTCCTTCCTCCCCCCTCAAAGCTAGCCTATTGCCCAGTATGCGGGCTTTCTCATGGGAAGTAGGAGATATGGATTTGAATCTTTCTGGGTGAGGAGGGCATAAAACCCAGACCTCCAACTTTCAATTCTAACTGCTAGGCTACTGTATAAAAGGCCAGTGGTGATTCCCTTGTGAAGAAAAGTAGTTACTGAGTTTTTAGCCAAACTGCATGTTGCCAATGTGTATTTGGGTTTTTGAGCACGCCTACTGAATTGGGCCCTCAGGAGATTTACAGCTCTTCAAGAAATTTCTAGATCAGTGATTCCCAACCAGTGTGCTATGATACTCTTGGGTGTCATAAGATCCCTTTAAAAGTGATGTGGGTATCACACAATATTGGCACCTACACATAATTTGTAAGATATACCCAGGAATTCAAAATAGGAACCCATAATGTCATACATTGTGCTATGGTCTTTCTGAATTCTTTGTAACACAAGAATTGTTCTATCACTATTCTATAGTCAAGAAACAAGTACAAGCTAAGAACTGACATTTTCCAAGTGGTATCTTGAATGTAGATCAGTACAGCACCTGCATGCCTAGTTGATCAGAATATGAGTTTGGCAGATAACCAGAACTGCTATAAATGCAGGGACCTAGGAAAAGTTCAATGAGTTTAAACAGCCTCTTCCAAGATATTTTTTTTAATCGGTTTTGTATTTACGTGCCCAGTGTCTGCCCAAGTCTTGCTTTATGTGCCTAAGTGTTTCTTAGAGGAATTATTTTAGATATCGTTACCATCACTACTCCTACTTGGAACTTAGATTCATTTTGAAGTCTGAAAATTGCAGACAACTTTGATATTTTTTTACAATTTTTTTCCAATGGTTTTTGAACAGCTGTACCTCAAATTGTTCTGCAGAGTGAGCTAGCAGATAACAGTGGGTTTTTCAAAGCATTCAGCATTGGCTTAACTCTGTTCCTATTGAGGTCAAGGGTAAAACTTCCATTGACTTCAATGTGAGCAGTTAAACCAATAGAATACTTAAAAAATGTCCTTGTAATAGCATAAGCAGGGCATTCAACATCACTTCTGGCAGTTGACAGCTCTTCTGCTTCATCCAAAGAATCAGGTTGTTCCTGTTGTGAAACTTAAATGCATAAGGGCAAAGAGAAGTTAGCCTTTTAAGCTACAGACCCAATTTTCCTGTATTGCATGACTCACACAACTTTCCTACATTTGGGACAAAAACACTGCAAAGATTGGAAGTATATACTAAGAGAGTTAACGACTTTATGGGTGCATCTATGTGTACAGCTATGTGCACTATCTATAAACTCTAGTGCAGTTTGTGCTGGAGTTGATTGCTTGTGGGTGTAGTATTTACGTGTGTGCCCAGGGCTGCAGCACACGGAGCTGGGGTAGTGTGGCCCTGGCTGGCAGGAGTCCCTGGAGGTCTGCCTGCCAGCCTGGAGCTGCTCCCCCCAGCTCAATGTGCTATGGGTGGGCTGGCTGGGGCACAAGGGTGGCATTGTAGCACTCTTGCACTGTAGCACGCTTGTGCCCCAGACAGCCCCATCACTCTCTACACATGCATTGCACTTCTGTAAATAACTTGTACTTGTGCAGCAACAGTAACAACTGCACAGTCTGCTGCACACATAGACACGGCCAGAAAATATCAAACACTGGGCGCCAGGTCCTCAAGTAGCATTTATTCCTTCATGGACTTCAGTGTTTATGCTAGCTTAGTTTCTGGCTCTCTTTATTCCTTAATCTTGTATTGCAATTTTGGTCAGATTACGTGTCCCCTCTCACATTCTCAAAAGAACAGTCTTTTCTTTTGCTCAGTTAACCATGGAGTCAGAGAAGTAACACTTCACTAGGTATGACTCTGAAGACTAGAGAAGACTTCTCAAAAAAACACAAGAACAGTGGCCCAATTGTTTCTACATAAGTTCATGACAGCTTTGTCAAGAGGCTCAGTGGTAGAATTGGGCCAGGAATGAAAACTTTTGAAAACCCATCCCCAATCCCCAACACTGACAATTCTTCCAAGGCATCTATTTTGGGAAATTGAATGATGAGTTATGTTATGGAGAGAGGGGCAAGAGGGGAGAGCAAGAAAGCAAGTGTGCACTCCACAGATTTACATGGAATTGGTTCTTAGTTTACTTGTTTCAAACACACGAGAGAAAAAAAATGTTGAAAAGAATGGCAATTATCTGTCTGTTTTAAAAATGTATTCCATTGATTTAAAAAGTGTTTGTAAATTTATTGAATGAGCCTGTTACATTTTATTCTAGAATAAACAGAGATGTTGCTGCTGTTTTCCTGCAAGCAGGGCATGTGTTGGATAAGTCTTTGAACTAGACTAATACAAGAAATAGGAGAAGGTGTGAAATGTAGATATTTTGTCACTTTTGGTGTGAACTGTTTGGATATTTCATTTAATTTTTAATAATGTTGCATGATATTTATTTACCCTTTATATTCTCTCTCCCCCCAAGATCATATGAATGCAAGTAATATCCAGATAATTTCCCATCCACTCAATAAGCTACGGTATAAAGTTTACACCATTGTCTGTATTTTATAGTCACAAAGGCACATACTTCCTAAGTTTGCCTTTTCACTCAGAGACATGTAAGATCAGAACCTTACTTAGTAAAGACAAATGAACCCATAGACTTTTCTTTAACCTTAAAATCAGAGGTCTCGGAGTATAAAGATATCCATGACCTCTAATCACAATGTTAAGGAGAGAGTATTGAAAAGCACCATTTTTTCTTTTGCATCAGTCTTTTATTCTCCTTTTCACTTTTTGTGTTTCCAGTGAGATGAGTTTTCCAAGGTGACTTCTCAGACCAATTTAATTCACTACCTGCCAGAAACTATTGCTGAAAATAACTGACCTCAGAGGTTTTCCAATAGATTCTGAAAAAATAAATAAAATAACAACATACAGACATCCAAGATTAAATGTAAGTATGTTTAAAAATATTTAGTTCAAAAGCATTTCTCTAAACAAAAATCGACATGCTGAATTATAATGGCCTGCTTCCTTTGATAAAATCTTTGAAAACAGCAAAACAGTAATTATGAATTAAAGATAAAACAACCAAAATGACTAATTAAGGGTCCTGTTCATTAAAAATATTCCTGAGCTTTGATGCTCACAGAACCTGTGGAATTAGATTCCGAACTTCCACTTTACCCGATTCATCAAGAAATCACCGTTTCTTGTTTTTGAAATGTATGTTCGGGCAGTGCCAGCTCCCAAGGCATTATATAGTAGCTGAGGAGTTAACACTCATTCAAGTAAGCTATCTCCCAGGTTGCCCTGAAGGGTAGTCTAGTTGCAGGCTTATTTTTAATTCCTCATTTCCAGACCTGCAATGAATTTTCTGGCTCTGTGTTATTCCTGCCTAAACATTGTTAGATGTGTGGCATACACAGGGAAGATGGCTGGGGAGTTGTGCTTTTTAAAATTGCTTGGCCCTCTGCTATGGTATAAAGATGTTTTCCACTGGCCCTTGATATTTTTGGGAAGCACACAGTTCTAACAGGCTTTCTGGTTGATTGATAGACCCTCTCAACTCAGCAAGGAGAAGGGTATTTAACTGTTAAGAGCCTCCGACTGTATTTGTGTAATTCAATGGGACTTTTTCAGCGCAGCAATACAGCTGTGAACATGTACATTTCTCTGGAGAGCAGGACATCCAGGGAAACAAGAGCTGGTTTATATTAATGAATCAGATACCAATCAAAGAGTCCATCTTGGTCAAAAAACAGCCCTAAAGCTGATACTGACATCTGAACAAAAAACCCTGGAAGTAACACAGTATTCAAATTTTGCCTCCAACCCCACTGAGAGAAATTATTAGCAAAAATCCTAGTGACGTCACAGGAAACTGCTGAAGTTTAGAACATGCAGTTTAACCAAATCCAATAACAGGTCTTTAGAATTAGGCTCTATTCCTGCCTATGATGTCAAGGAGGCTCTATCAACAAATAAACCAAAACGCAATTTCAGGCAGGTCTCTGAAGGGTTTTGCAAGCTGTGTACTTAGCATGGTACAAAGCTCAAGTATAGGAGATGAGGCATAGGTAAACTAAAGCAAAGGTAGAGCCAGAACACCTATTACTCTGCAAATTCTCCTGGCTTTTTCACCTGTGATACCAGCTGTGGTCATTAGCTAGAACATATTTTAGATAATGACTTCAAATCTACTTGGTGGCCTTTAAGAAATGCTTTCACACCTACTTCTCTTTCACACCTGGGCACTGTTCAACCTGTCTGTGTCAAGTGGTGGGATTAGGATTTGATCCTTTAGGGTTTAATCAATGAAAGTGGGCGTGTCTACACATGCATTTACTCCATCCTAGATTTACTGTGCAGTAAAATGCTGCACAGTAAGGGTGTCTGCTCCAGGCTCCAGCTGCAGCTGCCAACACTTGGCAGCTTTCTTGAAAAGCTCACTTTCTGCTCTCTGGGCAGCTTCTTCCTTTGCTTAGGAGCAGTGTAGCAAGTGCAGAGGCAGCATATGTCACTTTTGTCCATGCACACTCCACCTCTCTGCACTATGCACTCCGCCTCTCTGCACCTAGCCCCTGGCCCTGGTAGCAACCACCAGAGTCTGGGGATCCTACTGGCTGCCGTAATCATCTCACTGGTCTGCTGCACTGATTGTCACCTGGCCCATGGCTGGTTTGCCCTGCCCAGCTCAGAGAAGCAGGGGAGCACTGCATGATGGGGAATCTGAGTCCTGCAAGATAGCTCCATTGGGGGTGAGGACTTGCAGAAGGGAGATATACAGCTCTGTATAGAAACACAAGTAACACAAGCAGCACACTGATAGAATTACAAATACCCTAGAAACATATCCCTAATAAATGAGCACACCCCAAGGTGATGGGCAAATCTGGTAACACCTTGTCCAGCAGACCTGGGACAATGAACAGTGACTGGAAGACTTCTGACTGACCTGGGTCACCTTCTGGGACCTGCTCCAGTGGCTCTGGCTTGACCTGGAGCAGAAGGACACTGGCATGTACCTGGCCCTCCCTGTCAACAACTGTCCCTCATGCTGCTGAATCTGGCCACGCCTTCCAGCCTCCCTTATGTGGGACACCTGTTTGGCATGGGCAAGGTCATCAGTGGGGAGGCCATCCTGGAGATGTGTGGGGCCCTCCAGAATGTGTTGGGGCACATTGTGCTCCGTGTCCATAACCTCCTGGCAGTGGTGGCAGGGTTCCAGTGCATCTGGGACCTGGATGGGACCCACATCGTGGTTACATGTCCTCCCCATGGAGACTGCCCCTATTACAGCTGATGGGAATTTCACTCCATGGTTCTGCAAGCCATTGTGGACCCTGGGGACATGTTCACCCATGTGAGTGCTGGATGAGAAAGGCAGTGTGCATCATGCCCACATCTTTCAGAACTCAAGCCAAGTGGGACTGCTGGAGAGCAGGCGCTTCATGTTGGGGGTTTTGGACCTGCAGCTGGGCACCATGGTGTTCCCACCCCTGCTCACTGGGGACCCTACCCACCAGTGTCTGCCACGGCTGATGCGGCCCTACACTGGACCCCCACACGGCCCACTTTAATTGCTGCCTGGGCTAGACCCACACCCCGGTTGCATGTGCCTTCAGCCACCTTAAGGGCTGCTGGCATTCCCTAACCACCTGCCTCAAGGTTGCTAAGGACAACCTCTCCCAGGTCATCATCACAGCCTGAGTGCTGCATAATATCTGCGAGCTCCAGGGAGAGATGTTCTGTGGAGGAGGCACAGCAGAAGGAAGTGGCCTTGCAGCAGGAGCACCACCTGTGCTAGCAGCAGTGGGCACCCCTGCCAAGGCACCAGGAAAGCCATGCACCTACCAGTGGGGTCAGGGCACTGTGGAAGGCTCCAGATGATTACTACCTCCTACACTCCCCACTCTATCCCATCTGCCCCGCTGCCCACAGACCCTCCACTCCCTGCCAACCCCCAGCACCACTATCATGGAAGACGAGTCCAAACAATAACTCTATTCTTCTCACATCACACCCGCATCTCCCTCCCCTCTCCCTCTCCAACACATAGTTGTCCTCCTTCCCCAACAAACAGAACCCCTCCACTACCCACTCCAACCACCAACAATAAAAAACCCTCTTCCCAGCAAAAACTATATACAAAGTGGTTTTTTTTTTCTATGTCCTGGAGTGGGGGGCCATGGGGGAAGGGTGCCTAGTAGGCAGAGCCCAGGAGTGGCTGGCCAGCACCCCAGCCTCAGGCTGTTCTGCTGGCGGGGGGGTATATGCTGTGGTGCATGTGGTGGGTGAAGGGCTTGCCCCTGGGTGGCCACTGGTTGTCTAGCATGGGTGGTTCCCCCTCTGCGAGAAGCTGTCTATGGCTAGCAGGGTTGGCATGGGTTCCTATTCCTATTTCTGTCTGATCTGGCTCTGTGACCACGTGGACCCATGCAAGCAGCAGGCCTGGGCCCAGGTGGGGGACCTGGGTGGCAGCGGACCTGGGTGGGGCACTGGGCCATGGGCTCCTGGCAGTGGGAGGCAATGGAGGACCTCCTCCCAGGCCCAGGTGGGGCCCTGCTGTATTTGTGGTGGGCAGTTGTCAGGGCACCTGTGGGACTGGGAATGGGAGCTGGGTAGCAGCTGGCCTGTATGAGACTACCAGGACCACGGCGATGTCCAGAACCCAAAAATTATCATCTATGACCTGCACAGACCAGCCCAGGATGGTATTTTGTTCCCACAGGGCCGGCTCCTGCTCCTGCTCCTGCTCCTGCTCCAGGGCCAGGCACTTGGCCTGAAACGCCTCCTCCTGGGTGATATCCTCTGCCTGTGACCTCTCCTGGCATGCCAAAGTCCTCCTCCCTCCATCTCTCCTCCCAAGCCAAGTCTTCTTCCTTTCAAGTCAATATGGTCTCCTTCTGCTTCTCTGCCACCAGCCACTGGAGGAGGAGGATCTGGCAGGGGGTTGGAGGAGGAGGGCCCTGGCAGAGAGTTGGACTAGATAAACTCTGAAATCCCTTCTAGCCCTACCTCTCTATGATATCTTTGTGAATGAATACAATTGATGGAACTCACTAGAAACTATTGCCCTAGCTGTAACTGAGTTACAGGTCTAGCTCCTGTGTTGTACACAGGTAGATATCCTTGATTTAGATTGCATATTTCTTAGATGTCAAATGTTGACAGAAATATATCTATTGTCAGGACTCATGACAGCCTTACTTTCAAGACAGACAGCCTTACTTTCAAGACACTAAAATGTGAGAAGTATACTTTAGAATTCCATGAGTTTTTTTATATAGTACTTAATTGACCATGATTAAGGATGGAACTCCTAAGAATCTGTTCTGTGATGCCATGTTCAATTGCTGAAATGAACATTGTTAAGTGATTCTACCTATGGCTAACATGTGAAGCAGGAATAGAGCAGCTGTATTTCAGTACATACAACACAGCTCCAGAGCTCCCCATTCATTTCCTCATTCTCAAATTCTGAGTAGACACACATTAACATCAGAGAGTATATGTTCCTGAATAGATAAATAATATCAGAAAAGACAAAAGAAGCCTTCTCCCTCCAAACCTCAGCATAAAGACTGGCTATGACCACAATTATTTTGCTTCCTAAATATAAAGTTTGGTTTAGGTTTGCACCTGGTGTTGAGGTATACTATTTCCATAGAAATGTGTGGAAAATAATGAGGCAAGATCTGAGCCTTGGCCCTTGTAATTTTGCATCAGCCAGCAGGGATTGGCCAGAGCAGAGGGAAGCATCTTGTACAAGTGCGGTAGATCTAGCATGTACTCTTTCAGAGTCAATCAGAATTGTCATAAGGATACCTGTTGTTCAGTGGGTCATTTGCTCTGGCTAGCCAGGCTCCAGTTTCAGGTGCTGCCACATGTGCTGTGCTGGGTTTTGGTGCTTTTTTTTTTTTAAGATACTGGGATTTCCTGTATCTAAATTTTCCTTCACATTGCAAATATTCAGCAAAGTGAACAGATTAACTTGCATCACATGCCTTTTGTGGCACTTCAAAAGACTTTGAGGCACCACAACCCACACGTTCCTACTCAAGGGGATGCAACCCTGATGTGCTAAATTAAAGCCACAATTTAGTAGTTGGTAGGGGATGCTACTACTCAAGAAAGAGTCTAAGAAAGGATCAAGAATTGCTCTAACTCTACACAGTAATATTTCAAAGTGTAGTTTATTGTGGTAAAGGCCCGGGGCCTTTCAACTTACCAAAAGATGGCAAAAATATCAGAGATCAATTGATTGATAGTAACTTGCTGCTTCCTTTAATAAAGATGTAGAGGGAAAAGAAGATGGACAGGATCTAGCTAGATGGAAATGCAAATTCTAAGTGCTGTGCTCATGATGAGTAAGCCACTTAAAAGTTGTTTATGTGATTTTTCTTCATTGCATTTAAGAAAAAAACCCCAGAAAGCCATCATTTTGTCACTTAATAAGTCACTGATCAGCTAAATCAATCCCACATCCTAACCTCAAAACCGAGTACAAACAAACAAGTATAAATGATAGAACTTTACTCAAAGTAGAACTTTGAAAGTATGTTTCTTTCATGCATAAACACGTTAAAGCTTGAAATATTTCATTAGGTGCAACTTCTTCAAAAAAGACAAGAGTAAAGTGCCAGTTCTTCCTCAATATGCCACATTTACTAAGTTGGAATGGTGACAAGTGTGATCATAAGTTTCATTCAGAAGTTTACAACAGGTTAGTGACTGAGTGTTAAAGCTCAACATAATTCAAAGTAACTAATTTGATGTTAATTTATTTTTCTGATCATGAATTATCTGCAAGTAGCTTGCAGTTTTCTTAATGCTTCCTTTTAAAACTTTTCATAAACCCTTTTTACAACTAATTTTAAGTTTGTGATTTGCTGCAGACATTCATGCACAAATCAATGTTGATAAAAATGGTTAAACTGCTTACCATGCCAACCAACACTGTCTTGCTATATTCCAATATATTGTTTCCTTTTGGCTCATACTCAATTTGAGAACTCTTTGGGGCTGGTCTTATCTTCTTTTTCCCCCTGTGTCTGTACAGTATCTAGTAACATGCTATGGTAATACAAATAGGAATGCTGCTATTTCTCATTAGCTGTGTAAACCTTCTACTTAGTGTTGATAGCAGTAATAAAGGATAGCTATCTGTGGCCCTTCTAAAGCAAGGGCAGGAAAAATCTGGACTATGGGCTGGATCCAGCAGGCAGTAGACTCCATTTCCCAGCAGCCCCTGCCCCCGTGGCTAGGACCCCAGCAGCAGCCATGCTGTGATAGCATGGGGGCCAAGGTTTCCATGGAAACTGGCCCCAGCAGCACTGGAGGCAGTAGCAGGGCCAGCCTCTTCCTGGTGGTGGGGGTGGGGGATGAGGGAGAGCTGAGGGGGGAGCTATGCTACAGGTGGGAGAGGGATGGGCTTAGCTGTTGCAGCCTGTGCAGTGCAGACAGCAGCAGCAGCACCACCACTGGGATGGGTGGCTATGGGGGGCTAAGGGGAACTTTGGGGTGGCTATAGCCCCTCCCACCCCCAGCAGCATTTCTGATGGCAGAGTGCATGGCAGGGTGCAGAGCTGCTCCAGAGCTGGGCTGGGATCTTGGTGCAGTGACAGTGTGGTCCAGAGCCAGGGCAGAACCACAATCTGTGGCCTGCACATGCCAGGCAGGGACATATAGGTAGTGGATTGTGACTCTGCCCCAGCTCCTTGCAGCAGTGACAGCATGGTCCAGAGCTGGGGCAGAGCCACGATCCACTGCCTGCACATCTGCCGGGGTGTGCAGACTGCAGATTGCAGCTCTGCTCTGGCTCTGGACCGTGCTGTCATCGCTGCAAGATCTCAACCTGTCCCCAGGGGAGCTCTGCACATCTGTGGCAAGGGCCACAGATGTTCAGTGCAGATAAACCAGTTTGAAAACGGCTGAAACCAGTTTCAATCCCCCAGCATACCAGCATGCTCTCTGGGCTGGGCAGCACTCTCTGCTCTCCAGCAGGGCTGGCCCCTCCCCTCTGCTCCCTGGCTGGAGCTCTAGCATAGACTGTAAGCATCTGCCTGGCTTCTCCCTGCTAAGCAGGGATTTTTTTCCCCTTCCCCTCTGCCTTACATCTCTCAGCATTAGCTAGCAGCCACATGCTGGCTACAGCCTGTGTTGTGGGAGACAACAAAGGCAGACAGGCTTTTTGAGCAAATCAACACATAGCTGGTAATGACCCTCTTTGGAAAAGCTGTTTAAGAAGAACTTGAACTAATAAAGAGAGGCTTTATTTTCTTAATGGGTTGATAAACACTGGGTTAGGGGTGATAAAAATTCCCTGCTGGGCGCTGGGTGGGGGTGGGAAGGAGAGACATCAGAGCATGCTGCCAGGGCCTGGCCAAGCCCCCCTCAGATCAGCACTGTAGAAGGGAAGGGAGGGCTGCTCTTGTGCCCCCTAGCTTCTAGTCTGAGCCACTGCAGGCATGTGCCAGCATTTTTTCAGTCCAGAGGGTATGTCTCTGAGGTTACAAACTGGTTCAGCGTAGCCAGGTTAGACTAACCTGCAAAGATTGATTCAAATTCAGGCTCAGGATTTTTGAATGTCTTTCTCTGGCCCAAAAAGCTGTCTCTTCCACCCATTTGGGTCATAAACCTGTTACTATATTAAATTAATGTATTTTAGCACTATCTTAAAGAAAACAGGGAGACTCCTGTGGTTCAGTAGTCAAATCCTTGCCTGCCATACAGGAGACCTGAGTTCAAATCCTGAATTAATTATACAAATACAACCATGGAGGCACCAATCATCTAGATTTAGTCTGGCCTTTGGATTCTGTTTTAGTAGGCTAACAGGGGGATAGAAGGTCTTCTATTCCTCTAAAACTCCTGCCTAGGCATATGTATCAAAGGCCTGGGTGACCTCTCATACATACACCGTGATCTGGAAGGATCAACAGTTGCAAAGAGAACAGAAACAATTGTTAGTAGGGTCAAGATGAGCAAGAACCTGGTACAGAAGACAATGCTTTCTTATTAGTCTTTTTAAGGAAGACAGAGTTTGTAGATCTGAATGAATCACACACACACACTAAAAAGCTGCAGCAAACTAGTAACATACACACACCCAAAAACAAAAACAACAAAAACAAAGTAATCTGCTGATCCCGCGTGACAAAACTCCTGATTTCCCAATCAGATAAACCAGCCAAGCTGATGCAAATAGACCACTGAGTAGCATTTCCTGGGCAAGCCTCCAATAAACAAGAGGAAGAGAAGGCATTTTGATTTCCAAGACCTTTTTTACATTTATTCCTGTTTTATTGCAATTCCCTTTGTTCCAGAAACCTGCATAGTCTGAATTAAGACAAAGGATTTTAAACAGTCCCTCACTGTAGTCCCCATTGAAAAGTTCATTCAAGCCTATGGCTAGGCAGGAAAAATCCTTTCCAAAAATTACAGCTTTAGAACTCCTCTGGTAAGACTAATATACTAATTATTTGTATCATTGTAGCATCCAAATATTCTAGTAATGATTAATGTTTCATTATCTTGGGCATGATATAAATGCATGAGGCATAATCCCTGACCTGGAGAGCTTTCAATCTTGTTCAAGACATGATGCAACTAAGTAGGACAAGTGAAGGGTAGAAAAGTAGTAATAAGATTACATAGATCATACATTCAACAAGGGAAGCAAGCATGTACCTAATTAGGGCAGGTTAATATTCCCATTGAAGACAACAAATCTACCCACATAGAAGGACCTTTCATAGCATCTGATTAAATGAGCCGTCCTTCACAAAAGCTAATGCATCTCTGATTCGGAGTAAGATGCAACTCTGCCCTGCCTTCTGCCTAACTTCAGTCTGAAATAACTAGTTCCTACCACATTTTTAGAGACAACATGTACTCTAGTACCATGAAGAATGGACCTTCATAGCTTAATTTTGAAAAAAAGCAAAGTCAGTGCAAGTTGGCCCCTGACTTTAATAGCAGACTTTGTAGGACCCAATTCTACTAACAGCGTCCCCAACTTAAATGTTTCAAATCACATTCATCCAGTTTTCACATCAGCACGGCCTATCCATGTTGAAGTAACAATTATGCCCTTTTATTGAGTAGTATGTATTTTTTTTATATGAGAACATTCTTAAAAGTCAGCATGTATATATGTGCAGGGGACAGGTATAAATGGCAGAGCATGATTGTATGTTGGAGCAAGCTAGATCCCTGAAAACCCCTTTTCAGAGCTCTCAGGGCCCTGCGTCTTGTTTACAGTAAAGAGACAGCATTCACAACCTGGCATTCAGTCCAGGTGTACGGACTCAGAACTCCTACCCTCCTCAAAAGCATTCTTTTTTTTTTTACCAATTTTCATTTTACCCACATTAGAAGCTGTTTGCATGCAAATTCTTCAAACTCAATTTGATTAAACTGCATCAGTGCTCCTGATCAGCTGTTTCTGCTGCCGCAGCAGTCTCAACAGCTGCTGCCACCAGGCAGCAACAGCTGATGGACCCTTGATCAGCTGTTGCTGCCTACAGGCAGAGTGGAGCAGCAGCAACATCTCTGAAATGGCTGCTGTTGCCTGTTCTACCAAACAGCTAATTGGTCACTAATCAGCTACTTGGCAGAGTGGAGCACCACACAGCCACTGCACCAAGCAGAGTTACAGCTCAGCTCACCATGGGCACTTAGGGAGCCAGCTGTCCTTCCTTGTTCCCCTTGGCAATGGGGGGTTAACCCCCCCCCCCATAACTATCTATATAATTGTCCATATATAATCACAAATTTGGTTACTTTTCATCCAGCTGTGTGTAGGAGTGTAGTAATTTAGCACACAGGTCATTAGCATCACAGATAGCAAAATATATATTTCTAAAGTGAATTAGATTTCAGGAATTTGATACTTGATCTATTGTGTATTCCTTCACTGTGTAAAGAGGAAATCCTTTTCAAATCCCGTTTCCTGGTCAAATTCCAGTTGCGTGGTTATTTTCTGCCCAAGTTTTCCTCTGGAGTCTGAAATAGGAACACTATTTCTCAATTTGTTTTAACTGGTTAGCTTGTTTTAACCATCAATGTCAACCACATTAGAAGAAAATGGCTATGGAAGAATTTTCTATGCAGCTAAGACACATGAAACAGTTATGTATGGATACAACAAGCTGGAGAAATTTGAAGAAATCTTTGATTTCTCTTCTTACAATTTCTAGGAAGACTCTTCTAGCAAATTAAAAGAATGTTCAAGTCTAGAAAGTGTTTGGAAAGTGCTTAGCTTGCAGTAAATGCCAAAAATAGCAAAACAAGACTTTGCATTTAAACACTGACTTCTGTTCTCCTCCTCTTTTTGGGGAAGGATGGGTGCAGATGTCAGTTCTTCAGTATTTCTCTCTTGAGAATGTTGCTTTAGTCTGCAGTTTATCACTGTAAAAGTAACTAAAGTTAAGAAAGCATCTCTAAGTATGTCTTGCTAAAGCCACCATAACTTGTGTAACTGTATTTTTGCCTTGTGTTAAAATTAAATAATGTAATCTCTGAAACATTTTGCATCTCATGCCAATTTTTCCTTTTGCATATAGGAGTTACAGTCATGCTGCTGGAAAGGAAGAATTCTATCTGCAGTTACAGTGAGTCTTTGGGGCATAAAAATGATAAGTCTCTTCTACATGTGCCCCATATTACAGCCAAGGGTAATCACATTGATTTTAGTGAGATTACATTTGGAAGTAAATTTCAACATGTGCATAACTGTTTGCATGATCAAGGCCTAATCTGTAACAAGTGGTACTAGAATATATCTGAAATTCCAGAACAACATTCTCATGTTTACTTTTTGCAGCAAGGACAAGTCAGGAAAATTAGGCATACTGCAGCCCTGAAAGCTTGTGGACATGTGGTATTTACTTTGATCATCTGCAAACTAAGCTTATTATTTAGACAAGTAAGCAAATGAAGAATGGCCACTGAACAGTTACAGGAAATAACTGGAGAAGTCAATTCTATTCTTTTCTCCGTATCTGTGGCTAATGGAAGCCAATTCAACCTTGTTTACCAATTGGGAAACCAACTGGAAGTACATTAGGAGCCCATAACACATATGGCAAAAATAGCTGTAAGTGTGTGTGTGTGTGTGTGTGTGTGTGTGTGTGTGTGTGTGTGTGTGTATGAGAAAAGGCATTAAATTAACAAATATGTCCATGCATGTGAATTTTATTGCTTGTGAAAAAATTTGGAACAGACAGGTATAGAAACCAAAATCCTCAGTATATCACCTGAACAGGGATAGCATAGTCAGCTGTATAGCAAACTTCTCCATACAACTGTGAATACCATGCCAACCTAGAACCCATCCAGCTCTATTAATTTGTATGTTAATACAGAGCTTGACTTACCTTGCTTCAGTCCTGATATTAGGAGGCTGTATCTATAAAAAGTAAATTAAGTTTCTTTGGCCATTCACTTCTTGGTACAGCATCTGTTCCAATTGTGGCCTGCTATGCTTGCTTCCACAGACTGATAACTGAATAGGGCTCATGACCCACATATTACATGGAGCACTGAAAAGCCATTCAGTGTTATAAACCAGGGCTGTTCAACTTTAGTGTGAATGGGATCCACATGCAGCACTGGTGTGCAGCTCCCCCAAGGAACACACCATGCCAGTTTTCTGCTATTGGGGTGGATCCCATCTGGGATTTCCCTATCACACTGATTGCATCAGCAGCATTTGTCCACCCTTTCCTATCCCCTTGCCATTTGTGCTGTGGCAGCAGCATCTGGGCCACTGGGGCCTGCCCATGCTTCAGCCTGCAGACCATGTGCTGGCCACCCACAGGTCACCAGTTGGACAGCCCCATTATACACTTTCTTGCAAAGAAAGATGTAGCCTGGATTTCAACAGCTGAGCTAGAATTAAACAGCTCTTTGTTCCTTTCCCAGACTCCTAACACAATGCCAGAAAAGTGGTTTATTCAATTAGCATTGAAAATACCACTTTTTCCCCTTTACCAGTGTCTAACTCCTGTAGTGTTCACCCAATCTAAGATGTATACAATTCTCATTCCTTCTTCCCCTGCAAAGTGAAATTGAAGTAAACCTTTTTCTCCAAGCCTTGTATCTAAAAATCTTGGCTTTCCCAACGTTTCAGTTGTCTTGCAACTCTTATCAAAGTGTTGCTACTTGAGTTCTTTTTCTACCACTGCTGAACATTGTTTAGAGCTGGGGAAATGAATTTATACATATTCATTATGAGACAAGTTTCCCTGTTCTTATGTATCGCTGTGTATCTAAACATATGGAGTTATGAATGTAGACTTGAAAGAATGGAATAAGAAAGATCCAACAGCAACAGATACCCTCAAGAACCCAGTTATAAAAAGTTAAACAAGGCTCTCTCTAGGTGGGTGGAACTGAGGATTTTTCTCAATCTTAACTTAAGAAGTAAGAAAACGGAGGAATCTGAAGAACCCAAAAAAGGGGTAGGGAAATGAGTGAGCTAAGAAAAGGTGCAGTGGTGCGTCAAAGAAAGAAAGAAAAAAAAGTCTTGAAAGACTCAGAGAATTCACAGAACAAGCAGTTCAGGCTGATCTCTCATCTCAGAAAATGGGAATAAGCTATTTCTGCCTGCATCTGTCTGCAAATCCACCCCATCTTTAGAAGAGTACATAGCACCTACTACACAGTTCAAGTTGGCCACGGCAATAGGCATTTAGGACAACTTACAGATTTTACACCTTATCCACTGCTGAAGCTACCTAGCCCAACCTATCCTTTGGTCAGAAAGGAACTACTAAAGCCACTTCATGCTCTTGTTGCAATCCTGGCAAGATGGGTAAACTGCATAAAAGTCCCTGACACACTGTCACCAAAAAGCTAGAAAGAGGGGTACTTTTTGCCCCCGTAGTCTAGTGCTTAGGATATTTGTCTAGGGAGTGGAACACCCAGAAAATCCCTCTTCACTCAGGAGCTTGAACCAACAGCTCCCACTTCCAGAAAAGTGCTCTAACCACCAAGTAGACAAAAAATACCCTTTTGCTTTCCTGTTAAAACTAGGCCAACTGAGCACCTAAGAGGAATGAGAAGAGCAAGCCAGGGGAAGTGTAAGTCAGTGAGGTAAGCACTCTTGTGGAAGGTAAGAGGCCTTACATTCTTGGCCATGCTCATATTTTCCAGCGGGGCAGAAGCTATCACCAATAACTATTGAGTGTGAAATAAAATAAATGCCAACCATCCAATTTCTTTCAGCTACATTCTAATTTAGCTTTGCACCTTGTTCAACTCACTTCTACTGCACAGAGGAACCTCTAGCTCACCTATTAGGCACCTTTTCTATCCTTCACATTTCTTGTTTCAAACAAACAAAACAAAACAAAAAAACCCTCCTTCCTTAATTTGCTAAACTCCCAGGGCTAACATCCATAGTGATTGTACTCCATCACTGTTGTGTGCATGCATTGTAGTTGTCTGCCTAAATTAGACTGGAAGTACCCAAAAGCAGGGACCGAGCCTTAAGTGCTTGTAAAGGGTAATGCACCTGAAGAAAGTTTCATAAATAAAAGATAGTGATAAAAGAGCATAACCAGCAAGGCTGATCTGAATATAGACCTCTGGAGAAAGGAAGTTGAAATGAGAAGGCAGCAGGCTCAAGATAAAGAGAAGTGATCTTCATGCATTATTCTGTCCATGTGGCATCCAGAAACAAACATTTGTATGGACACAAGGAATAATGTTGAAGTCTAAAGTTTCATTAAGAAGAGTAACTAAAGGAACGATGAATTGCACTGAAACAAGGGAAAGGTGGAGTGGGGGAGAGGGAGGGGGGGAGAGAGCGAGCGAGCAAAAACATACAAAAGGGAGGAAAGATGATGGGTTAAGCAAAGTTCTTAAGATGCGTACGAACAGATTCTGGGGGACATGCATGCCATGAATACCATATCCCTGTCAGGATTTTTTAGACCCTGTCTACACAGTTGCTTAGGTGACAAAAGAAATTTGAGTCATATCAGTTACTCCTATCCTATTTCCCTTTATATTCTTTTTGTTTGTTTGTTTAAATGTTCTTTAAAGATCTTAACACAAGAGATAGAATTACTGGCCACCACCGATTCCTCTTTTTCAAAATAAGGTTATCAACTGAGACTTGTATGCAGTATAAAATGATCTTCAAGGACTTCATCTCATCAGCAGTAAGATGATATTTGGATTTTCCAATGCATGTAAGAGCATTTATTTCCATTATAGTGTACAGCAGATAGGGTCAAATGTCTTTATTCTCTTAGTAACACAATTTATGAAGTAGAACAGTTTAGGGACCTGAATGAAGATTTAGTGTTAGCTATTCTGGAAATATAGGGCTTGAAATATAGAGCCAAATTCTGAGGTGAACCTGAGTCAGTCTAAGGAAGTGCAAAGTCTAAGTCAGTTTAGAGGGAGTTTAAATTTGTGTAATTTGTATAAGTTTACATGTCTGGAAGAAGGGATGTATCATTCGCTATTAAAACCCTTCTCTTTTGCTAACATCAGCCTGACTGTACTATGTGGATAGATTGTTAAGCACAAGCAGAGCCTGTTCAAGCCAAGATTTACCTCAGAAAAAAGGAGGATACCTGAATACAATAACAGAAGCAAAAATTAGGGCTTTGAAAACATACACCCTTATTTGCCACTCTTATTTGTTATCTCTGAATTTTGCCCATTGGGTTTAGCTGACTGGTAGTAATCCTTAGCTGCTTAACTCAAAGAAGTCCTAAGGTGAGGTGCTTAGCAAGAACAGCAACAGGAGGTATCAAATATTAGAGCTGGGCAAGTAAGTTTTCTTATGTCACAAACGTCTGAGATTTCAGAACTTGTTCTCTTTCTCTGGAGAGAAACTGAGATCTTTTTCCTGAACAAGGATCTCTCCAAGTTTATAAAACTTAATACTCCTATATCTGTAAAGGGGTAGCCATAATTCTGAGAAATAAGAGTACAAGTATGTGGCAGGAAGCAACCCTGTTATATAGAAATGCAAATAACATTAAGTCTGTTAAAGTCAACTACCTGGCACTGCATAAAAGCCCTCTAAGTGGGGTCAGAATCAGCGCCTAGGCATTTAATTTGCACACTGACTCGGAATTTGACCCAGTAAGTATTTGCCTCTTGAATGGAGTACAAAAGACTTTACCAAGGTTATAAATTGGAGCACCAGATTTTTTAAAACAAGTTTTTCAAGAGACCATCCTCCAAATAAGCAAGTTGTTCAGGAAGTTGCTGGAGCAATCACTGTGTAATAAGATAAGTCTGGGTACTTATGTAGCACTTCCCAAACAGTAATTAATCACAACACCCGTGAGAGGCAGTAAGTATTATAATACTCATTTTACATATGAGGTTAAGGAAATGAGGTCAGGTTAAGTGATTTAGCTACAGCAAGTAGGGTTTAGTGTCAAAGTCAGGATTTAAATACAGGAAGCCCCTGATTTCAGTCTTATGTTTAGGCTATATAATAGGTTTTTACCTTTCTTTGCATCAAACCTGCAGCTGTGCTCATTTTGCCTCTGGTTGATTAGGTCATTTGGATGAATGCCTCATTGGTTTTCTGGCCTTTGAGTCAAAGCTGAAGCTATCCTTCTCTGGACTGGTTCAGAGTCCAAAACGTAGATGAACACACAGGAGAAGATCTCATGGCAGAGCGTTCATCACCTGTCAATGCAGGACTGATACTACCGCAAATTCACTGACTCATTCAGACCCAAAGTTCTTTCCGTTGGGTCTTCCCTGGTCTTCTCCCATTAATATAGGTGAATTAAAGGGACTTCTCTAATAGCACACAAGAAGGCAGCTCCTCCTATGCACTGTTACTAATTCCCACCAGGCTTTGCAACAACCCATAAGCCTCAGGGCCTTTCTGGAAAATACCACAGCTTTATGCTGAAGTTAGAGTGAACTAAACTAAGGCTTATATCCTTTCACACTATTTACTTGCCCTTTGTTGAGGTCAAAAGATACATTGTCCACTTATAGGAACTAAATGTAAATGGCTATCAAAATGTAATGGGTTCCACTGGACAAGCCTGGCCAGCCCTATGGAGGTCTCCAAATAACCTATATCTTTTATTTAGATTGGACTCTCTCTGCAGGGACTATAATTTTACAACGTTCATTTACAACATTAAACATGATTGGGCCCTGAAGCCTGATGAGGGAATAGGGTTGGTATCTTAATACAAATAAATGTTTTCTTAGAAATTATTATTTTGCATGGGCAAGAACAGCAGCACTTCTCCTTAAAAAGTTTATGAGAACTGAGATTGAAGATTACTTTGTCAGTGGAATCTGTATACAGCAGAGGTGTCAGATACAGCCTGGAGGGCAGAATCCAGCCTATGGAGCCCTAGGATTCAGACCATGGATCTCAGACTGACCCCATGTGCCACACATGGTGCACATTGGCCCTGCATGCTGGTGTGGGCACTGCATGTTGGTCCTGCATGTCACATGCTATGCAATCTCCAGACTGGGGCCAGTGAATTCTACATGTGGTATATGGGGCTTGACTTGATGCGCGTGCTGTGTGGGGTACAAGGGGCAAATCCAAGATGAGCATTGCATACAGTGCCCCTCCAGTTTTGAGCATTGGCTACGGAACCAGGCTGGACTGGACCCACAGACTAGCCCCATGCAGAGCCAGTGCACAGGACTAGCCCTATGTGGCCCCCCTCATGCAGCATGTGTCTGTGTCAGCTATACCTATGAGCTGCAGGCTGGTGCTGGCAGGCACTGCATGCAGCACTGATCTGTGCCAGACTGGCCCTGCATGTTGGGGCTGGGAAGTGGGTCCAATGTGGCCTGTAGACTGCCACACACTGTTCATCAAGCTCAAAGGCTGGAGGAGTTAGACATCGCTGAGGTACTTGAATTGTGTTAAAATAAATACTTTAATGTTCCTGTATTTTTCTCTGGCCTGAACGGTTAGCCACTCTTTGAGGCCTTGTGCTCTGTTCTTTATCATAGGAGAAACTGAGGGTAGGACCATGCATCTTATGTGAAACACTGTATCTTTACAGCAAATGCACACAATATCCAGTTTCTCTGAGCATAGCAGGGAGAAACAACAGGAGACTATTTCCGTATTCAGAGATTTAAACTTGCTTTTCAATCAGTCCTGTGCACCAAGGAGCAATGCTCCACTCCATTTAAGGGCCACATTCACCACTATTCCTGATTTTTTTCTGACAGTTTCACCAACCAGCACTCCAACCTCTCTGCTTGCAATTAGTTTGAAAGAAGCCCTTCATATTTTCTCTGAGCTGGAGATGATTTGGATAAGTTGTGAATTTAGGGTTAAAAAAATCAACAGGTTTAGACGGATTTATCTTTAGTTTAAAATCTCATCTGAACAATATATGCACAACAAAATAAACTACCAAACATAAGTTATAAAAAATAATTAGATAAAACCCAACTCTGCAGACTTCACTGACAATGGGTAGTGATGTAGGAAAACAGGATTGGGATAGGACACCGAGGCTAGGGACAGAAATTACACATAAACTGGTATAAGTGACCAGAAACTGGTTCAAATGTGTAACAAAGAAGTTCAGTGCACACAAATCACTTTCAAAATGGCCAAAATCAGTTTAAGATAAGCCTGGATGGATGTAGCATCAGACTTAACTGAGGAAGCAGACAGAAGTGCATCTCCCAGCCGTAACTCAGAATATTTTCTGCAAAACGTTCTGAATTACAGCATTATCCCAGACCAAACACCAGACCTGTTGGTTCCGGGGGGAGGGGAATCTAGCTGGGGCTCAGAGCCTGCAGCCAGGTCCCCATAGCAATGGCCACTGCTCTTTGCCAGTGCTCCCTGTTTTCAGAATGGGAGGGGGGGGAGGAAACAGAGGGAGCTCATTCTTGGGGCTCCCCAGCTGGTGCTGAGGGGTGGAGTGGGTAAACAGGAGCCCCCCAAACTTGGGGGGGAGAGGGGCTCCAATACACCCACCCCACCCTCCAGGGGGGACTGAAACCCCCCCAGAACTCCCTCTAATCTGTATCCCCCATCCCATTCTGAAAACAGTGGCAGGGTGGGAGCTTTGCAAACACTAGTTACCAAATACTCTACATTTTGAAACATCTTCATCTGATACCTCATGTAATGAGGGGTCAGATTTGCACCAGATCAGCCATTTTTGAAGCTGTCTGTAGCTATGCACTTGTGTTTGGTCACAGCTATAAACTGCTTTCTGTGGCCAGATCAGGCAAAAATTGTCATTTCTGTCTGTGACCTGATTTAGGTTAAATTAGTTTATTGAATCCCCTCTCAGATCCCCTCCAGATTCAAGTTAACTCAGTCTGCCAGCATTCCAGGATGCTTTGCACCTCCCCCACAGTTCCCCCCTCACAGTGTGGGCAGGCTAGCCTTGGTGCAAGCTGTCTGCCCCCAGCTGAGCTGGGAAGCATACTCTAGCACCCCTCCCCCAGCTTCTGGCTCGGGCCACTGAAGGCATGTGGCTGCATTTATGGACTCAAAAGTGAATGTCTGTTCACTTGCTTAATGGTTCAGTCTACACAACTTAGACTAACCTGTGAAGATTGAATCAATTCAGCCTCAGGCTTTTCGACTGGCTGTACTTAGCCTTAGTTATTCAACTCCAGGCCCCAGCAGCAGGCAGCCATGTATTAGAACCTGTAATAGTCTAACATCTGTGTCTTGTATGCACACAAGAAAGCACAAGGCATCCTGTAAGGAAGTGCTCATCCTGAAGATCAGCCTGACACCCAGCTGCAGGTAGTCAGCAGTTAAGAGCCTGCCTGCCTGGAAGGCTGACAGCAGCGCAACTGATTAAGGAATTAAGGTGGAGAAAGAGGCTTAAAAGCTCCAGGAGCAAATGGAAAAGAGAAGGGGGATGTAGGGGCACTGGGGAAAAGCATGGATCCTGGGCAGTTGTCTTAGGGCCTGAAGAAAGACTGCTGGGTTTTTTGGTTTATCTGCCTGTTTATTTGTTGTTTTCAAACCTTTTTTATGGTTTGAAGTTTTTCTGTGGGGACACCTTTGGCCCATGAAGAATAAATTGTCCAGAAACCCAGGATGCAGAGTGAACTGGCCTTAATAAGAAAGCTGAGTGAGGGACCTGCTCACACACCTCTTAACATAACATAGTGAATTTAGGATCCTTAATGTATAAGAAATTGAAACCAAAGAAAACCAAACCTTCATTTGCACACCAAGAGCCCCAAAGGCCTCACAAACTATTATGTGCCATAGACAGGGAGTAGAGAGACCAAGTATACCACCAGTGCCTTGGACTGTTGCAGTGGTTTGTTGTTAGACAAACATGCCCAGATGAACTTAAGTGGACCATTCCCTGTACCACAGAGGAGGAGAACAGCAACAACAAGAAGTCCTCATCAGTCTGACCTGAAAGTCTTTTCCTTTTAGATACCAAATCTGGCAGTTAGTTTCTCTCTTAGCCAAGTACCTGAGAGATTCTCAGGATCACTGAGAACACTCAGGGTGCATACAGATGTTCAGGGAGGTTAGATCATGTTTAAAATAGCCGCCCAGACTAAGTTAGTTCACCCAGGTATGGACCTCACACTTAGTTTCTTAGTTTGGCCAATCTAAGTTAACCCTATCTCTGAGGTTCACTTACCTTGGATCAAATTTGGCCATTTTTAGTTAGATTAAACTGCCCTGAAACTCTGTACGGTTCCCAGCACAGCCCCAGGGTTGGGAAAATCCAGCTGCTGGCCCCAGTCTTGGGGCTGCACTTTTCCTACACCCTTCCTGGCACTGGGATATTTTTAGCCCCCTGGACTCCCCTCCATCTCAGATATCGCCCCCACCACCATGGACAAGTCAGTCCTCCCCTCCCTACCTCCCAACCTGCCAAATCCCTCATTCTGAAGCCACTCCTGGTGCCAGTTTTACCAGCATTTGCCAGTGCTGGAAATGGAAAAAGTAAGTCAGGGTTGGGGGGAAGGGAAGGTGGGATGGGATAAAGTTGGTTTTCCATAGGAATTGTTCATCTGGGGGTAGAGTGAGTGAGGAGGGGAGGTTAAGAATAGCCTCTGGTCCCAGGGGGTGGCAGACAGAGTCCCACCCCCTACTCCCCCAATCCTGCCAAACCTTCCCAGACCTCATAACACACACACAGACCCTGCCTGCCCCCTCAGAGCCTTCTTTCTCCTCCCTCCCCCAGATCTCCACAAGGCCCCCTTCCACTAGGTTCTCCCATGCTGACTTACCTTAGGTGGCTATTTTTTCAGGCTCTCTGCCCTATGCACAATTTTCAGCTTCTGTTGCTTCAGAGAAAGACAGAAAAATCAAAAAGAAGAAATAGAAAGCAAAACAAATCTATCAAGCAAAATGCCAAACACAGGAGCATAGTTCCTATCAAGAAGAAGAAAAAATCTTCCTGGCCTTTTCAGGGCACCGACCAAAGCTTCCAATCATGTGATCAAAATTGATTAAATTCAGTACAATTTAATACAAGATAACCAGACAATATAGGTTGTTTACAATTACTGTAAGCATACTGAAGCCCAAGAGAAAATAGAAAGCAGAAGGGAAAGGAACCTAATCCAAGGAGGGCAGTTACACACAAGCCATAGCATTCTCTGTAATCTAAAATAATATCACACCATGAAAAGGTATCAAGGTCCTCTCAAGACCCCCAACAACTTCTCTGATTTCAGAAAATAGGGCCCTACTTTCAAAGAGAGGCTTTGAAAGTGACTCTTGTAGAAAGAAAGAGGGCCCATGTCTCTGCCTTGTTTTCCACTTAGGGTGATGGTCTATGAATGGCTTCTATAGCCTCATGGCATGCTGAATCTAGAGATTAAGGAAATTCAATGTTATCTTCAGTATGACTTACCTTACCTGGTTTTGTAATGAGCCAGGATCATGGTTTTCTCTGTTAAAAAATAAAAAATTCTCTGATAAACCACACCCCCAAGCCCCTAGTCTTGTGCGATTAAAATGAAATGCCACTATATATATAGGTATCAGTTAAACATAAGGTTGTATTGATATATTTACAATTTTAAAGCAATTTGGAAGCCTACCAGTGCCTCAATTATGATAATAAAATACATTTTAAATACCTATTTATTTAGATGTTTGATTTTGGGTTTTTTTATCACAGAAAGGTAGAGCTCCCCCTGTCCCCTTTGCTCACTAGGGCATAGGTCCAGTTGCAGCTGTTACCCACTGCTGCTTTGTGGTTCTGAGCAGCATGGGTGTGCTGGTGGCCCTCACTCCAAAGCCACAGCACCACAAGTCCTGCCAGTACCCCTTACTCCTGACCCACAGCCCCCTGCCCCTGCCAGTCCCCCTCACTCCCAATCCTCAGCCCTCCATCCCTGCTGGTGCTCCTCACTCCCAACTCACTGCTACCTGCCCCCAGGCCTCAGTCCCCAGGGTGGGAGTGTGGAGGTGTGTGGAACATGGGGGGTGCCTCACCATAGATGCCATAGGCAATGTGTCAGAGGGCATGGGAGGCACTGCCCCCCCAGACTTCTGTGCCCACAGTGGAACATGGGGCTTCAGCCTGGCCAGATTGACATCGGGCAGGAGCTGCCTCCATGGCACAGCACAAGAGGGAGGAGTTGGGTGGCAAGACTCATTGCTTCCACCACCACCACAGCAATCCCCATGCCAGCCACACTGCCAAGGTGAGGCACCCCTTGCCTGCTGCTGCAGTGGGGGTGGCTTGTGCCCCCCCCCCCCATGGCAGTGGCAGGGGGCGCCTCACTGTGGGGCTTCCGGTGATGGTGGCAGTAACTGTGGTGGAGCACCCTTGTGGGTGCTCACCACTTGGGGGCTCCCACAGGCTCCGGTGGGAGCCTGCTTTGGAAGAGCAGCAGGGGAAACCCCTAGGTACTATTTAAAGGGGGAAGCCCCACGTGTAGATCCCCGAGTGAAGGGGGCAGAGATGAGTAGCACCAAGTGAGGGGGTGGTGTGGAGCCCCAAGGGAAGGAGGTATTGTGGAGCCCCGAGTGAGGGGAGTAGGCCCAGGTAGGTCTTCAGATGCCTGAGGATGAAGCTTGGGCCAGAGGCCGAGTAATGGGGGCTCAGCCCAAGAGAGAGAGGGGCGAGTCCTGACCCCGGTAAGTCCTCCACTGTTGGGAGGCTGTGTGGGGGTCAAAAGTAACATTTTAAGTAGCACCATGACCTGCTTGTCCAGGTGGGGAGTGAGAGTCCCCTGTGAGACCCTGGAGCACTAGTCGTGGTGTGAGGTAACCCAGCTCAGACATCCAGGAAGGTGGACCCAAGAGAGAGAGTGGGGCTAGTGAGAGAGGCCAGAGGTAGAGTACCCCCTTGACTGTTCAATGCTGGGGCCAGGACCAGGAAGGTCAAAAGGGCCAGGGGCCCAATGCAAGGGATGCTCAGAGCAGAGGACCTGGGGTCCCGCCTGGCCTTAGAGGTGAGGCCAGGGCCTGTGTTGGCCGAAGGTTCTGGGGGGACCATGCCCGAGAGGGGAGATAGCTACAGGGAGCTCGGCAGCCCAAATGATGGCAGAGTAGGCCACCTGAGCACAGGGATCAAAGCGGGGTCCTGATAGGAGGATTCTGGAGCCCAGTGTGGGGCTGGTGTGACTAACAGCTGGATGCCATCTGTGAGGCATGGGCTGTGGTGTAGGGGAGGTTCAGAGCCACAGATAGTGCCGCCTGGCATCAGAGCATAAAATGGGCAGCCTTCTGCTTAATTAACATCCTAATTAATAAGAACAAGGCATGGCAGGAGAGCCAGGTGGGAGGCGTGCCCAAAAGCAAGTGGGGAAGCTAGCACTGTGGCTAGGTGGGGAGTCCCACTTCACCACAGTAACAAGTTTTACTGCCCCACTCTGCCCTCCCACACCAGGTCTTGTCCACTGGGCCACAGTGATGGCTCCTGCCCAGTTCTAGTTCAGCCAGGCTGCAGCCCCGTGCTCCACTGTGGGTGAAGAAATCTGGAGGGGCAAGTGCCCCTCCCCCCATGCCACCTTGACTCATTGACTCTGATGCCTGACCTCTCCCTGTCTGAACTGATATCCCCAGTCATCCTGCATTGCTATGGAGCATGGTAAATTGTGTCTGGTACCCAACCTTCATACCTTTTGAGGGTGTGATTTTGTTTAGATTGGTGTGTGCACAGCACTGGGGAGCTGCCCCCTCTTCCCTTCTAATGAGCCACCTGTGGCCCCATCCCACTCCCTGGCCAGGCCCTACAGTCACGCATGCTGGCTCTAGGGCCCAGCCCCCAACCCTGCCTCTCTTCCTCCCACACTGTAGGGCTTGGTGCAAGCCACTCAATCTCCCCACAAGTTGTGCCTCCCCTCACCCCACCATGTGTTGCCTATGCTCCCCATACATTTACCTGCATGTAGCTGTGGGAGCTGCTCTTCACCACATTGTCTAGGGCTATATTGCTGGCCATGTGCATGTGCACATGCACACACATGACCGTGGCACCCCCTGCCTCTTATTGCCTTCCTCCTGCTCCCCTCAGCCCCAAGCAGCCCTTTGCAGGCTGGAACTCTGCCATCCTGCAAGGGGAAACTGGCAGCTTCCCAAGTTTTTCTCCTTTAAAGGGGTAAATCCACATTTTTCTTCAACAAATGTAAAACCCAAATCCCTGGTAATGAGCTACAGCCTATTCTGCTTGGACAGACTGAGAAAGAATCATCACGATTCAGGGCATTTGGGTAGAGATGTAGAGGGTTAAATGGGAACCTAACCAAAACAAGGACAAAGGAAATAATAACAGAAAAGAGTATACTGATAAATTAGTAAAGCTACCATAATAGCAGTGCTTAATAGAGCACTTAGTGTCTGCTGATTCTCAGCTCAGGTTGCTGCTGGCTTAAGTGTCACTTAAGCATATTTTCAGAAGACTACAGGCTGAGTGAATGGCATCATGATTTATGTTATAGGTGTAAAAGAGCTACTCTGACGCATTGTATTACATGCCTGCAGCACTATCTATTACAGAGAGAAACTTTTAGGCTCTGAGCCAGATTCATTTATGTGCAGTTTCTGAAAAACAGCCCTGTTCTTTGAGTCAAAACCCAAAATGCTGTCTCTCTCAGATATCTGTCTCACTTATTTTTCAGATAATGTCTAGAAATATTGCTCATTATACTTGATTTTTTTCTCCTTTCCTATAGCTCTTCTCACTTACTATATAGTGAATATAGTTCTTCACTATAAAAAAAACAAAACAAAACAAAACAAAACAAAACAAAACAAAACAAAACACTCAATTAGATGTTTTTAGACCAAAACTGATTGCCTCTGCAACCAGCTGGCTTCAGCAAGATTCAAACTTAATAAGAAAAAAAAAGGATAAACCTTAACCTTAAGTATATTTAGCTCACATTCTTGAATACCAAGTGTCTTTGGTTTGTACCTAGCATAGACTGGATGGAGTAATTTTTATAATTGGTAAGATTTTTGAAAATGTCCAGTACTAGTTTAACTCTGCTTCCATAAAATTCAGTAGTAATTTTGCCACTGGCTTTACTGGGGAAGGAGCACAGCCAACACTGAGTCTGTTTTAAAGTCTCAGCTCTAATTCAACATGCTAACTTGTTCATTGTATATATCAGGTACAAAAATTCATATTTGTTTCACCTTGGAAGTGTCCATTTATATATTACCTGTCATAATATCAGAGCAAAAGCTTTTATTTTTGGTCATGGATCTTTCCCATTAAAATAAATGATAAGCTTCTCTCTGTGAAACAGTATCGCTTAGGTTGCCTAGTAACAAAAAAAGAAAAATGTTGAAAAGCGGAACCGTGAAGCCCAGTAAAATGAACAGCAATATTTACATCAATATAGTGAGGGAAGACTTGATGGCTTTTGGTGAAGGGTGCAGGTTTATCACACTACCACATTTAGCATTTGAAAGGTTGACTAAATTTGTATTATAATCCTAACATATCTGCATCCACTCACACTGCAGACCAAAAATTACAATATGTGCCTATTTCTAAGGCAACAGCTTATTGAACTGCCTTTACCACACTATAAATATCCTACTGGGCAACTCACTTTGGTTTAAGTTGGTGTGAACATTTACTATCATATCCTGGCCTCCTCTGCCCTCCATGGCATCCGGTTCTTTTCTTGAGAACCATTTTTGTGGTTACTTTCAGAAATATGCACACCATTTTTCATCAGATTGATGCAATACTGACATTTCAGGCCAAAAACATTTGCAAAAGCAGTAACTTGTTTGAGGATCAAAAAGCACGTTCATGAATAACTTTGGACAATGAACCTTTAGAAACCAGGGATTGAGGCTCTATATAGCTACACAGTGTTGCAGCAAAAAACAAAAACAATATACCCTTTGCCCGTCATCCACCACAACTCCCTTGCCCCCATTTTGAGTGAAACAAACAGTCGACAGAGGCAGGCCCCTAAAGTCAGGGGAGAGCTTCATGGGTGCAAGGTTTTGTTGCATGGATAGGATTGCAGGATCAGGTTTAGAATATCTGTGTGATTACTGAGAGAGAAACATAAGTTCTAGTTAACAGTAGAAAAATGAAATCAAATCATGTATTCAATGATTACATTGTGGGGGTTTTACCATCTTTAAAAGGTAAGAAGGATTGACCTGTGATTGTCAAAATTAGCAGGCACATGGTCTGAAACTCACTGACTTCAGTACACAAAGAAAATAATGAGCAGTAATAAACAAAAAATAAAGTTGTGATGCTCCTGGGTAAGAAAAAAAAATCTTGTCTTGCAAAGGTAACCGGTGTGTCATGTGTTGCTTGAGTAATATTGCTGTGATAATTATGTTCAAAGGACACTTTTTGTTAACATTCCGAAGCTGCTTTTCTATATGTCTGGTAAGGAGACAGAACAGGAAGGGGATAAAATATATACTTGTGGGGACAGACACACTGGAAAAGGAAAAGGAAATATGTAAAGACAACAGGTGGAGTTTGTGTGTATAATAAGGAAAGGTGTATAGGAGAGCCTACAGGACTCTTAAGGTAGGAAAAAAAGAATATTTCAAAAGAAGCGCAGCTGAAGTGGGAGAGACAATCAAAGGAGGAGAGTGTGGAAAAAAAGTATTTTCAATATTTTATTATCACTTATTTTTGAGCTTCTTGGGAAGCATAGAAAAAATATTTTTGTAGGTTTTTTGTACCATTGAAATATTCCTCTATGTGTCTCAAGGATTAAAGATACAGTACTGCAAATTGACAGGGGGCCCAGCTGGAGGACAATGCTATTGCAACTCTCCTCATTGGGTAGTAGGGTATTATGGTGACAGCTGGTCAGTTTTTTCTTTAAAAAAACAGCTTTTATAAGAAGAGAGATGATGAGCCAGCAGACACTTTCACAGGAACATGCAAGCTTTGATTAAACCTTCACTAGGAAAGTTCTCTTAACTACAGGATGGAATTGCTCAGGTGGAATACCGCTAGTTCAGTGGTTAAGATACAAAAGCCATGCCTGTGCAGCAAACTTATCATGCTCCATACCAGTACAGGATAACTGAGGATCAGACAGAAGAAATCAGCTTATAACCAGAAGAAATAAGCACATGGGCACATGTTATCAAAGATTATCAAGGAGGAGGCAGGCTAATCAGTACTGCCACTCAGCAGTGATCATCAGCCAATGCAAAGTGTTGGGTGGACATGTGGTTTAGGCTGGTTTCTGTTTTAGGTTGAAGGTCATTTGAAGCAGTATAACACCCTTGAGGAAGACAGTGAATATGCAGTGCAGACATGACTTTGTAATTGTAATGAGAAATGACAACTTTTATTTCAAAGTGACCATTTTAAAAGTTGAATTTCTTGGGCATTTGTTTATGATATTTACTCTGAAGTATCAAAGCTGGGTAGGCAATAAATAATGGTGAATTTTCAAGTCAAATCTACCACTGCATCCTGAATTGTGTTTATTTATGTTTATGTGCTTTTGGTGTGAAGATAAAGACAATGGAGAGGCAGATTTTTTGTTGCTTTGTTTTGTTAGGTATCTTGAGCAGATTTGCTACATCTAATGCAATGGATTATATGTAGGATTCTTGCTAAGAAAAGAAGATCACTGCCCCCTTACTAGCCAATTATTTCCCCTTGTTTAAAAACACAAATATTTTTTTACAAGGAAATTAACATCAGCAGTCTAGGGAAAAATCCAGACATAATGCATGTAACAACTTTGTTTTCCTGTATCTGATTATCTGGCTCTAAAATAATCAAATCAAAGTCCACACTGTTGCCTACATCTCTTGCATAGAAGACCACAGTGTCATTGCTTGAATAACACTAGATGGATGCAATTTTTGCCTAGAGGACAACTGTATATACTAACTGTATTTTTCATTTTGATAGACTTTTTTGTACTGTATTTTTGTTATTACCAGAGTACCACACTTCTTTCCCTCACACCACCCAAGAACTGTAGTATGAACCTGTGCTCTCACACAGGTATCTTACCCAAGTATCACAGTAGACTTTGCAGAAGCACTGCCTACTCAATCACAGATCTGCGAGATTCTTACCCTTCACTTGTACAGTTCTTCGTAGGTAAAAGGTCTGTACCCTTCCCCACACTACTCTTTCCATTAAGGATAATGATGGTGTGTTATAGTAAATTGTGACTTTCCAAGTTTCAGTGTTTTGCGAGTTTTGGCACTTTGTAGAGGAAATCTTTGATTGACTCTATTCAGAATCCACTATCAAAAAAGCTGTGGAACATGAAAAAGAATGGTTTTATTAGTCATGATCAAAGATTTTGAAATACTGAGCATGGTAGTATGGATCTTTAAAAGTATTATTTCCTCTATCATAATTAGCACAATTTAAAGAGGTAAAGAGGATGCCATCTTCATGTAGACTTAGGCTCAGATTCTGTTTTCTCTTTGAGACACCAGAGTGAAACATGCATGGCTTTACAGGTGTCTAAGCCACAAAAACTCAAAGATGTCTGCCTCCACTGGGATCCTATTCTATCTAAGAACCTCATAAATCTCAACTTCTCCACATGCTTTGAATCCCTCCAAAAATCACATCAAATAATTCTGAGATCATGTGCAATTGTGCCATTATCCATTTTTGCCTAGTAGCCTAATGGTTAAGGTACTTCCATAGGAAGAGAGGCCTTTGGTTCTAGGCCCACCTCAACCTTAGGGGAGATTAACCCACATCTTCCTCTTTTGAAAGAGACCTAATCACTAGGCTCTGAGTTAGGCAGAGCTGAGGCCATTCTCCATACTTTCTGTTAAAGCAGAAAGGAATGTGTCATGGGAAAATCTTGGATTCCAGACTCTGTTATCACAACTGGATAAAGAGAAAAAAAGCACAAGACTGTCCTAAACTAATAAACTTCATAGCAGCCATTGAAACACTCATCTCCTCATTCTTAATGTTCAAGATTAAATGGAAGAAGGGAGGTGATGTACTTCATACTGAAATCAATGGATTTATTTTGGTGGGGTTGGTTTTGTTTTAAGGAAGGTAAAAAATAATGGAGGTGTCATTTTCCTGGGATCCTCCACATGCTTTGAATCCCAAAAAGAGTAACAGCTCCTCTATTGCCTTGAGTCAGATACCTCAGCCTTAGGGAGTGTTGACCCAGACTTAATTAGCACCTAATTAGCACTGCCCAATTAACGGCAGACCCAATAGTCCAGTTCCAAGTGGTTGATTCTTGCTTCCCCCCCTCAGCTAACGAATTGACTAGGCATATCTGTCATCACCTTATTGTTTGTACAATGACTAATAAGAGACTCAGGCTGTTATATGAGTGACACAAATTAAATGGTTTATTAATTAACAACAGGTAAGTAACAAGTAAATATAAGCAATTCAAATAACAGCTTTAACAAGGTAAAACACCAACTGGAGACCTAGTAATTTTTATTATACTAAGGGGAAATCTTTATTGGACGCTGGATCTCTGCCACTTCAGATCACAACTAGCATGGAGCACACCAAGAAGGTGTATTTGGTGGTGGCCTATCTTCTGTTTGTAAGGAAGGGAAGAGGAAGAAACAAAGGGAGAGCGGTATACTTACACTAGAGGGCAAAGGGCCACTGCTTCAGTGCTATGCGCACCCAGGGAGCCAACCCTGACCACTCTCACAGGAGACCAGCAGTGGTGAGGACAGGTGGAATTTCAGAAGTCATGGTTGCTGGGGGTAATGGCCAGCTCTATACTGCCTTTGTTGTCAAGGGTGTGCTCGGCACGTCGGACCTCCACGGTCTCAGCATAGCCCAATACACAACACCACACAACGATCACCCACACCAATGCACCAATATACCACAAAGCTACTTCCAGCTCATTCATTCACCGCTCTGACAGATTCAGACTCACACAGACAAGAAAAACACACTCTCTCGTTACATGACCCACACGTAGCCAAACCCACACTCAACCCCCCCACCAAGTGTCAATTATCACAAAACCTTGATAGGGGCAGTGCAACTAGCACACCAGGGATCTGCACATGGTACACTTTGTGCACTGGGTACTATTCTTCAGCACCTTTGGAGCTAACTAGGAATGCTCCCAAGCAGGAGGTCATTCAAAGTTCAACACATATTCAACTTAGGCTAAGCATCTGTGGATTCCTCGCAGGTGGAGCTAGGTGACAGTGCCATAGACTCAGATCTGACTTTGCCTCCAACAGGAAGAGATGAATTTCAGAAACCTCTCTAGATATGTCTACAAGTGCAATTAAAGCAAAGCAATAAACTCTGGAGCAATTTCAGCCAGAATGACCTACTCCTGAGCACAGTATCTACAGGTGCACACAGGATAGCAGCAATTTTACCCGAGGTGGAGAAGGCTCAGACTGGCAGGGGCACAGAGGAATCAGCCCCAGGCTTTGGGTTGCATAATCAGACAGTGTTGGGGCTGAGTGGGGCATGAGGATACTGAAAACATGGAGCTGTGTGGCTAGGGGGCAGGCAGGAGTCTGGTCCTCAGGTGGCTGGGATGAACAGGTGCAATTTACACCCCTGGTCAGCATCTACACATGCATTTAACCAAAGTAAATTACCTGCCATAAAATAGCACTGTCTCTGACTGTCAGTACTATCTTATGCCAGCATAAATTTGTTTACCAATACCATCGCATGTGTAGCTGGTGACACTTTACTCTGTAGCCAGTTAGTCTATTCCACAGTAAACCTCGTGTGTAGACATGGCTTCTGTCTAATATTTTCCTGAGTTAGTTGTAGGTGTCTCTGTGATCAGCACAAGAGCAGCTTGTTTAGGGACATGAAGATGCAGCAGGGCCCACATGGAGGATGGCTATATAGGGGTTAGTCTTGCATTCCTTGGTCCCCTTCTGAACCTCTCCCTTTTCTACATTCTACATTCATCCCTTTTCTACATTCACCTGCCATACATTCACAGGGTGGGGTTGCAGGACACCCCTGCCCTGTGGGGGGTGTTTGGGAAGCACATGCACATCTGTGTGTGTGAGGGGCACCTAGGCACTAGGTCTTGGCAGCCAGCCATGGGATGAGGGGAGGGAGAAGACAGGGGCACATGAAGCAGAGCTTGCCTGGGTGATGCAGTCTGTGACTGGCCCTGTGAAGTTCTGCATGGCGCCAAGCCCCACCTGGGGCAGCCCATGCCATGCTCCAGCCCTAGCTCACTGATCTGGCCTTAGTCCCAGCCCCGGCCCCGGCCCTGGCCCCAGGTCTGACCCTGGACAGCACACAGCTTACCAGCAAGGCTGCTCCCAGTACAGCTGCAGCTGTCCAAGTACTGCTCAGCTCCTGTTGCTTTCAACAGCAGCTCCTTTTCCTGCTGTGCTGCTGTGGGCAAGGAGGAATCCTCAGCTGGGTGGCTCCTGCTTTAGGATGTGGTGCTCCCGTTCTAGGTCCCAGCTGCCTTCCACCCACTTGGCTAGCCACTCCACAGAGTGCGTGGAAGGTAGAGGGGAACTGGAGCCAGAGCCTCATGTGCTGAGTCAGGACCCGCCAGGCTGAAGCTGTCAGCTGTCTCCCACCCACATGACCACCTGTACTAGGTGGGTGGAATGGGTGCAAGGCAGCTGGAAGCTGGAGCCAGAGGCCCACACACTGGGGCAGGAGCCATGCAGCTGAAGCTTCCTCCCCACCCAGAGTGGTGCAGCAGAAGCAGGGGGAGCTGTTGTTGGGGCAAGGGGAGCCAAGCAGCAGCTACACCAGAAGCAGCCCCACCAGAAGTTGTGCACACTGGTTTGGGCCAGGCCAGTGGGCATGGGCTGAAGCATGGTGCAGGCTGCCCTGGGTGGGGTTTGGCCCAAGCAGAGTGCTGAGCCTCATGTGGAGCACCACAGGGGTAGCCATGGGCCAGAGCCGATCAGTTGACTGGTGTCCCCTACGGGCTGGATCCAAACAGTTGGCAAGCCGCATTTTGCCCACCTCTGGTTTAATAACTAGGACACTTACATAGAAAGTGGAAAACCCATGTTAAATGCCCTGCTCTACTTGATTCAGTCCAAGGTTTGAATAAAGTGTAACAGTTTCAATAAGAAAGGTATATCTTAATACTATAGATATATATTAATTCACTGGAGGCCTGCCTTTCCTCCAGTGAAGATGAGAGTTTGGGAAGCATCTGGGAATATATAGAACCACAGAAAACGACTGCACAAGACCGCTGAGGTACTCTACCTATTTCTTGTGACTTTAATTGAAGGGTGCTGCTTCTCTGATTGGCTATATGGGACTGCTCACAAGCTCCAACTGATCAGAGAAGCAGCACCCTTTGAAGTAAAAGCCACAGCAGACAACTGAGTGGCTCATCCTTAATTTGGCAGCCTGCTGTAAACTAAGCAAGTGATGATTCCAGTTCTACTGTATAGCCTGGTGGTTGGTAGTTTTCCACCTATCTGATGAGGGTCTTCACTACCAACTAGGGGTATTCAATTCAGATTTGGATTTGGTATGAATTGGGGACAGTGATTCAATTCATTAATTTGGATCACTGTCTCCGATTTGATTCAGCTAAATCCAAATCTGAAGATTCGATGCTGATTCAGAGAATCAGCAATTTGGCCATAGACACAGCTTTCAATGTTTTTTCTACATACCTTGAGATACCAGGTGCAGCTTGTGAATGCAGTGATGGTGGGACAGATGGAACATTCCACAGGAGTGTGTGGGGTGCGGGGGGGTGCATGCTCAGTGGCAAACCCGGAAGTGGACCGGAAGTACCTTTGGTCCATTTCTGGGTCTGCTGGGGAGCGTGCTGGGGGACCCCCTGCACCTTTCTGGCTCAGCAATCAGCCATAGGGGGACCCTGGGTGCCCCCCCAGACCCAGAAGGCACCAGTCACTGAGCCAAGGAGGCACAGGGAGGCCCCTCAGTATGCTCCCCAGTGGACCCAGAAGTGGACCAGAAGTGCTTCTGGTCCAATTCTGGGTCTGCTGCTGAGAGTGCTGGGGAGACCCCTGTGCTCCTGTGGGACGCTCCATCCACCCCAGCATCACAGCATTCTGCACGAGCCCCCTGGCACCTTGAGGTATGTAGAAAAAACATTTAAAGCTGTGTCTATGTCTCAATCTCCAAATCTTTCCGAATCTCTCTGAATTGAATTGGAGGGTTCCGATTTGATTCAGAGAGATTTAAGGATCTCCTGGTTCAATTCAGATTCAGAGATTCGGCCACTGAATCAGGCCAAGTCTCCACCGAATCAAATCAGCAACCAAAGCTTTGCACAGCCCTCCTACTAACCTATTGGCTATTCTGGTATCTGTATGTAAAAAGTTTGAAAGCTCTTGCCTGCTTCATGATGCACCTCCTTGGATCTGTTCGTCATGCATCTGCTGATGCACGATAAAGTGCCATTGGCTTTTCTGATGGCTTCATCACACTGACGACTCATGTTCATCTTGGAGTCCACTAGGACTCCAAGATCCCTTTCTGCTTCCGTTCCACCCAGCAGGTCATTTCCTAGGCAGTAGGTATGCTGGACATTTTTCCTCCCTAGGTGCAGCACTTTGCATTTCTCCTTGTTGAATTGCATTCTATTGTTTTCTGCCCATTTGTCCAACCTGTCCAGGTCTGCTTGCAGCTGTTCCCTGCCCTCCGGCGTGTCTACTTGTCCCCACAGTTTTGTGTCATCTGCAAACTTGGACAGAGTACACCTCACTCCCTCGTCCAAGTCGCTGATGAAGACATTAAAGAGTATCGGTCCAAGGACCGAGCCCTGCGGGACCCCACTGCCTACACCCTTCCAGGTCGAAACGGACCCATCCACTACGACTCTCTGGGTATGACCCTCCAGCCAATTAACCACCCACCGGACTGTGTAGTCATCGAAGTCACAGCCTCTTAACTTGTTCGCCATTATGGTGTGGGATACCGTATTGAAGGCCTTCCTGAAGTCTAAGTATATGACGTCAACCCCTACTCCTGCGTCCAGGCGTTCTGTAACCTGGTCATAAAAAGAGACTAGATTAGCCAGGCATGATCTACCTGCTATGAACCCATGCTGGTTTCTCCTCAGCATAATTTTTCCTGCCGGGCTCTCACAAATGTGAGCCTTGATAATTTTTTCAAAGACTTTGCCAAGGATGGAGGTGAGTCTGACTGCCCTATAGTTGCCCGGATGGAGCTCATCCGGGCCTGCCGACTTAAACGCATCCAGTTCCTCCAAGTGACTCTGCATTATCTCAGGGTCTACGCATGGTAGTCTGGCGCCCTGCTGCTGCCTCTCTACAATCCCAGCGAGAGACTTGTCTTGCCCCTCACTTAGGAACACTGAGGCAAAGAACTAATTGAGGAGTTCAGCCTTGTCCCCCCTGTCCGTCACCAATTCCTTTTGCCCATTTAGTAGGGGTCCTATTCCTCCCTGGGCCTTCCTTTTACTCCCTACATATCTGAAAAACAATTTCTTGTTATCCTTAACTTGGGATGTCATCCTCAGCTCCATGGTAGCTTTGGCCCATCTCACTGCCTCCCTACAAGCGCGAGCAGAGGAGGTATACTCCTCTTTGGTAATCTCTCCCTGTTTCCACTATTTATATGCTCCCCTTTTAGCCTGTAGGCTGCTCTGGATTTCTCTGGTCAGCCAGGGAAGCTTTCTGGCCCCTTTCCCTCTTTTTTCTCGCATCAGGATCGTCTCCCTCTGTGCCCGAAGGATCATTTCCTTAAGGTACAGCCACCCTTCCTGGGCTCCCATCTCTTCAAAACTCCTACTCTGCAGTGCATCCTTGACTAATCGCCTGAGTTCATTGAAATCAGCTTTCCTAAAGTCTAGTACTTTCACCCTACCAGTTACCTTACCCACTCGATGTCTTATGGTAAATTCTATTATTTGGTGATCACTGTCCCCCAGGTGACCACCGATCTGTAGGTCCCCTACCATGTCATCCCCCATTGCCAATACCAGGTCCAGTAAGGCATTCCCCCTAGTGGGACCATGTACCTCCTTCGTCAGGTGGAGGTCCTGTACACAGGATAGGAACCTGCGTGAATGGTGGGACTTTGCTGTCTGCGTCTCCTAGCAGATGTCTGGGTAGTTTAGGACCCCTATGACTACCGCCTCCTTAGTTTTTATGGTCTCCAAGAGCTGCCTCAGGAGCCCCAAATCTAGCTCTTCCCCTTGGTGTGGGGGTCTGTAGCAGACCCCTACCACCAAATCCCTTTCTCCTTGACCCCTGTGTAACCTAACCCACAATCCTTCTACTTTCTTCTCCTTCGATTCTGTCTTGATAAGGGTCGATGTATATTGCTCATTGACAAAGAGCGCAACCCCTCCCCCTTTCTTCCCCACCCTGTCCTTTCTGTACAGCTTATAACCCTCAATGTGTACTGCCCAGTCGTGGGAAGAATCCCACCAGGTTTCTGTTAGCCCTACTAAGTCATTGGTGTTTTCTGCAAGCAGGAGTGCTAGTTCATCCTGCTTGCTCTCCATGCTCCTAGCATTAGTATATAGGCACTTGAGCCCTGGGACTGGCGCCTTTCTTAGTTGAGAATTTATTGCATGCATCTCATGTAGCTGTAATTCAGAAATTGTGGACAGTTGTATCTTACCTTAAAACTGTTCACTGCTGTTTAATTTCTAGGACCTCTGATATTATACATGTGTATATATAGTGTGTGTGTGTGTGTGTGTGTGTGTGTGCAGACACATATATGTATATCTATGTATATCTGTATATCTATATGTATATATAATGAAATATAAAGAACTCCTCTGAGCTTGGAGATTATCTTTAGTAAGTGCACCTTTGGCAGTTCTCATAGTAGCTTTGGGAGAACTTTTCAGTAGATGTGCCAGGATGAATATCAGTTTTCTTTCAGTTTGCATGTCTGGGGTGAAATGAAGTCCCCAGTTTAATTAAAACTAAGTTCAAAGCTGTTTCAATTTTTTTTTAATAGCTATTACTTTTCTCCAGGGAACCAGCACTCATTTACAATATTTCATGGTGTCTTATTTTTTCCTGCTTAGTAACTTTCTTCATATTGCTAGATTTCTTCTTTTATTGCTGCTATTTAAAGACTGTTTGTTGGAATTGCTAAAATACTTGTGTAACATATAAATCTGTTATTTTCTGCTGTTTTGTTTACCTTTCTTTGAAAGGCAGAAAAGTTTCTTCCAGACTGTTCCAGAAAGATTTGCTGAGTATTTGTAGTCTCAGTTCTCTTGGGGAAAACAAGAATGTAGGAAAATAAAAGCTCTTTCAGTGGTATTTTTTTCTGATTTTATCATTGCACTCTAACCACAACTGGTTTTTCTTAAGGAAAATGTCTAAAATATCACCATATGCAGAATAGGAAACTTTGGTTTCCCCTTCTTCAGAGAAAAAGATGTAGCTTAGCTTTTACAAAAACTTAAGGGATGAAATCTTGGTCCTATTGAAGTCAGTGTGAGTTTTGCTAGCAACTTCAATAAGGTTAACATTTTACCCAAAAGTTACAGAGATTGAAATGCTGGCAATGAATCTTAAGAGTTATAATTTATTGGTCCTGGAAAAACAGTACGAGCCTCTAAACCCTAAGTAGTTTCCACATTAAGCTTCCTAATTATATGAAGCTGTGCAAGACAGAAATAATTTAGAACAATTCATTAATCATTGCGGCAGGTAGTATAAAAAGAATTACTTATTCTGCAACAGTAAACCTGCTATGGTTTCTTTGGAATAACATAAGGACATGAATATTTTTCTTAAAGTCTCGGCTGAAGGCTATATGTGCACTATTTTTGTCAGTGATGTCTTAATTCTCAACCTTACTATGAAAGCCTCTTTAGGAAGATCACCAAACAGACAGGCAGACAGACAGACAATTTCTCCAAGAAATATATTTTTAAATGAGTTGTTGTTAGTTCTTTTTCTTTCTAGACGACTGGAAGATTATGGGTCATGATTTATATTAAAAGTTACATTTATAAATGATAAATAAATGTTTAAATGATCAATAGATGGCTTAATATATGGATGATCAATTATAATAAAATATTATAGAATCCTAAGGTTGACCAACAGTGGCAGTCCCTCAGTAGGAGCACAACAGTCTTCTAGTAAATAGAGAAGTCATTGGTGTGTCTGGGGATGAATGACAAGGCCAATCTGCGATCCACAAATTTGACTACAGGTGTGGCAAATAATTCCAGGATGAAAGAGTGAATCTAGGTGATGTTGGATCACAGCTCTGTCCCTTTGTCTCTCTTATCTGTCTCCCTCCATAGTGAGGTAAGTTTGATCAAAACGATCAATGCCTTGTCATAGACCATGGTGCCACTGGGGATAATTTAGTGTTCAAGTTTCTGAAGAATTGATGTTAATGTTGCATTTCTTCAGCTTGGCCTTGAAGATGTCCTTGAATCTCTTCTTTTGCCCACCTCTAGAGTGGTGACCATTGGTGTGTTGGAAGTATGAGGCCTGTTTTGGGAACTGATTCTCCAGTGCACCCTGTTTAATGGAGCTGGTGCTGTATAAACATGGCTTCTATGCTGATGGTGTTTGCTTGGTAAAAAATGCTGGTATTTATTTTTCTATCCTTCCAACTGATATCAAGGGTTTTCTGAAGACATTATTGTTGGTAACATTCCAAACCTTTCAGGTGCTTCTGATATGTCATCCAAATTTCACACACATACAACAATGTAGCAATGACAGAAGTCTGATAGGTGAGACATATGGTTTGGGTCCTGATGTCATGATCATCAAAGACACAATTTTGGAGATTTCCAAAGGCAGCACTTGCAGATTTTGGGAAAGTTGGTCATACAGGTAGGAGAATTTTCAACGTTATCCAAGGATTGATCTCTAATTGTAATGTGTAGAGAAGCAGCTGGTTGGTTTGGGTGGGTTGATAAAGTCTGTTGGCTTTTGTGAAGTTGACAGTGAGTCCAAGCCATTCATAACCTTCAGAGAAGCAACGGAGAGAGACCTGGAGCTCTTCAACTGAGTGGGTGCACACAACACAATCAGCAAATTGAAGAACAGTAATGGATGTGTTGGTTATTTTGCATTTGGAACATAATTGTGTAGCAGACTTACCTTTTGAGCTCCAGATGAGTCCTGGGCTCAAGATTCTGCAATTCCAGTTGGTGGAGCCCATCCACCAAATCAGAAACAAGCCAGGGTAAGCAAGGTCACACACTTTCCCCCAAGGAGCAATCTGGACCTGATTCAAGACTGCACCCTGCCAGGTCTGGAGAACTTCAGAGGTGGAGCCCCTGAAGTGTATAAAAGGAAAGCATGCTCAGCATGCTGTAAGGGAGAGATGCAGTGAGGGACAGTGAGGAGAGAGGAGCTCTGGAGATGACTGCTCCCAGGTGGCAGGCCCCTCTCTCAGCACTCTTGCCTGACCACTATTCCTTCCACTCGTGGACAGGGCACACCCCTGGGTATACCTGGGCTACAATTGGTTGATATTAAATACATTCCTGCCCATGTGATATTGGATGCTGACTCCAGATGGAAGTCTGTCTGTAACGAGATATGGAATAGCTGTGATATAGGTAGAAAACAGCATTGGTGCAATAACACATCCTTGCTTGATTCCTGTTCTAATAGTGAAGGGATCTGTTTTTAAGCCATTGCTTAGGATGCTGCCATTGTGAAGAAATCTAATGATGTTAACAAATTTTGATGGGCATCCAAATTTCATTATGCTTTTCCAGAGGACCTATCTGTTGATTGAATCAAAGGCCTTAAACAGGTCAGTGAAGGCCAGGTAAAGATTTTAGTGATTTCTGCGGCTGTTTAGCAACAAAGATCATATCTATTGTACCTTTTTAGTAGTCTGAAATCACATTGGGAGTTATGTAGAATCCTATAATTAATAGGTTTATAACCATCTTTCAACAGCTTCTTCTGATGTTCCGATAATGCTCTGTAACACATCTTACTTGTATTTGTAATGTGCTTATGTAGCAGGCTTACCTTTTTTGGGGCTTGGGTAGAGTCCCAGGTTCAAGGATCTGCTGTTTGATTGGTGGAGCTTGTCCATCAATCTGGAGAAGGGAAGCAATACCATGCCCTTTTCTGAAGGGAGGGGGCAAGGAGCAGCTGGACCTGAATCAGAACTGTACCAGCCAGCTCCAGAGCACTTTGGGAGTGGAGCCCCTAAAGAGTATAAAAGGGGAGCGTGCTCAGCAGGCTGGGGAGAGATGACAAAGGATGGTGAGGAGAGAGGAGCTCCAGAAATGGCTGTCCTTGGGACCCTGCCTAAGCTTCAGTGGTGTGCAGATTGGTGCATGAGGAGCTGACTCTGGGAGCAGCTCAAGGCTGCTTGGGCTCCACATGGTGTGCGAGTTGGCATGCAGAGAGTCTACTTCTAGCGGGTGTGGTGAGTATCGCAGCATCCCCCTTTACTAGAACACCCCTCAACTCATCTGCCATGACTTGATGTTAATGGAAAAAACAGGGGTTTAGTGGAGTTCTTCTTCCTGGGTGTCCCAGTGACGGGGGTACTCCCATTTGTGACACGATGTTCCTCGGGGCTCCGCCTTACACCACACCCACTTGCCAACAGCTCAGAGTTTGGATTTTGTTGTTCTGTCATTCCCTGTAAGCCCCTTTTCCAAGGGGTCTGGCGTTGGCTTCAGCACCGATCAATTGCCTGGATGTTAAGGTGGCTGGAGCCCCAGTCCCTGGAGCCAAAGGGCTGGGCTCCTGTTGTCTGGCATCCTTCTCCCTTTGAGTGAGAGGGACGCTCCTCTAAACTTTTGATTGCAAGTGGGCGGGGACTGTTTTTCCCCAGCCCAGTGCCAGACGCTGTTCCCCTTTGCTCCTGGCATGGGTGCAGCACCAGCTCCAATGCTCCAGCCAGCCTGTGGAGTCACTGCCTGCCTGGTGGGCTCCCTGCTGGCTCGCTCTGTCTCCCCCCTCCCATGCTGGCTTCTGGCAGGGTTTTTAAATCTCCCCCGGTGGCATCCACAGCCACCGCAATTAGCCCGCTGCTCCCCCGCTGCGGGAGCAGCTGTTTAAAGAGCCGGTGTAATGCCAGCTCGCGCTCCTGGAGGTAAGTTTCCCGCGGTGTGGGGGGCCTGTTTGTTCCCTGCAGGGGCTCTCTGGGTTCCCCCCATCCCACTTAGAGCTTGTGGGTGGATCTCACCACCACACCTGGGAGCAGCTCCCAGCTGCTCGGGCCTCACCTGGTGTGTGGGTTGGCGTGTGGAGAAACCACCTTGGAAGCAGCTCGTGGCTGCTCACATTAGCCCCAACCCTAGGCTGAGTGACCGGAGCCCCGCAGTGCGGTTCCATCTTTAACTAAAAGAGCCTCAGTGCCCAGAGCAGGGCTCAGGAAAGGTGAGAACCCTGGGTGTGAGACCAGGGAGTCGGAGCCTATAAGGGCTTGCCTCCTGCAAGACACCAGTGCCGGGTGTGGGGTGCCGGGCTATCAAAAAGGGTCCAAGACACCAGTGGGGAGAGGCTCTTGTGGGATCGGCCACCAGGGGATGAGCCTTGACTTCTCCAGAGAGGAAGCATGAGTTACAGGGGAAGTGGGCTCTGCAGGGGAGGCTGACACAGGTGAGGAGGGTCTGTCACCTCCACCCTCCATTGTGGGAGGGGCATGTGCATGTCCCAGGGCCCTAAAGGGGAGGGGTTTCAGGGAAACCCCTCGAGGAGGTGCTGAGTGTACTCCCTATTTTGAGGTTGTCATTGTGTTAAGGGCTATATAGCTAGGGGTATTCCTTAAGTGGTTTTATATGTTTATGTTTTAATGCCTCAATGTGTATATTGGTATTGTTATCTGTAAAGGTTTAAAGAAATATTACTGTTAATATACTTGGGTTATATAGGTTAATATCTCTCTGTGTTAATTGTGTTGTTTAGGTTGTAAGTTCATAGATTCATAGATGTAGGGTTGGAAGGGACCTAAGTAGATCATCAAGTCCGACCCCCTGCCCTGGGCAGGAGAGAATACTGGGCTCATATGACCCCAGCTAGGTAATTGTCAAGCCTCCTCTTAAAGACCCCCAGGGTAGGACCCAGCACCACTTCCCTTGGAAGTTGGTTCCAGATCCTAGCTGCCCTGACTGTGAAATAGTGTCTTCTAATGTCCAGCCCAAACCTACTCTCAAACAACTTATGGCCGTTATTCCTTGTTACTCTGGGAGGTGCATGGGTGAACAGGGTCTCTCCCATTCCCCGCTGGTCCCCTCTGGTAAATTTGTAGACAGCCACCAAGTCCCCTCTCAGCCTGCTCTTGTGAAGGCTGGTTCAGCTCCCATAGCCTCTCCTCACAGGGCCTGATGTCCCTGGATCATGAGAGTGGCACTCCTCTGGACCCTCTTGATGCTGGCCATATCTCTCCTAAAGTGCGGCTCCCAGAACTGGATGCAGTACTCCAACTGTAAGACTAACAGGCCTGTAGATGCCCAGGTCCTCCCTCCTCCCTTTTTTGAAAATGGGGACCACATTGGCCCTCTTCCAAAGGCCAGTTATTTGGTTTATATTTGGTATTATATGTGAATTGTGGAATATTATATATAGTATTATATGTTAAGCCTTGTAAATATTCTATGTTTTATATTAGGTCTCTGTATTGATTCTTTTAATAAATTGTACATAGTTAAGTATTTGGTTTCAGCCTAGCTCTATAGAGAGGGGTGGAAGCCGTTCTAGTAGGTGACCCCTTCCTCAGCACCCTGCCTGACCACCACCACTGTCATCGGAGGACAGGGTACACTTCCCAGGTCTATCCAGGCTACACTTAGAATAGTCATTTACTGACTTACTAGCTACTGTATACTAATATACGCTTAATATAAATGATGATCACTTTATGTTAGTGTCAAAAATTTTAACACAAATGATTGCATGGCTAAAGTTTTTCAATACTAACAACTTTTTCTTCTACTGTTCTGTTGTGCAGTAAGCCATTTCACTTCCTTCTTTCTACTTTATTATCACAGTGGAAGGCTAGTAGTCAAAAAAATAAATGACAAGAAAATTGCTTAAGAACCCATGTTCAATAATAACTGCAATAAATCACATTTGCATTTCCTTTTCCCATGTCTTCATGCATTTATTCTTAAAATGTAAACATTTGGTGGTGTGCTTTGAAAAGTAAAAGGGTTTAACTAAAGATACTTGAATTATAGACAACACAAAATGTCTATGTAAATACCTCTATTTGAGGCACAGTTAGCATAAATGTTTTCTTATAGAAAGTCTGAATTATTCTCCAGAGGAAGGTTATAGTTTCTTTCATAAAGCATTTAATAAATTGTGCTTTGTTGGCAGTAGACAATTGCCATACTAGAAAAGTCAGGATAAGCAATGCTGTCATTTTGAATGTTAGCACTCCTACTGCAATAAGTGCCTGAAGAAAAAAAGGCCCAGTTAAAAGCAAGCCATGCTGAACTTGATAACAAGTCGACTAGGGCAGCAATTAATGCCCTGTGAATTCAGTGACAAAGACATAATTTCACAAGAAATTTCAAGAAGTTAAATAGTGAAATGGTATTCTGTAAAAACCGTGAATGATATACGATAGCCATTGTTATACTTTATCCGTTTCTACATAAAATGTGAAGCGCTATACTCACTGGGAATTACTTTAGTAATATCTGGAAAACCTTGTAGTTTTAAAAATAATTGTATTAAAATTAACATGTTGTAAGGGGCCAGAAAGTCTTGAACAGTTCCCAAATTTTCTTGTTTTTAATATGGTAATAGCCTCTCTCCCCCTCTCACCTCCTTCCTGCCTCTTTTTCCCTCCCCCCCACCCACATGCAGAAGAATATACCAATGCCCCCTGATTGAACACGCTATCTTGGCTAAATGCTACATTCCACTTGACCTGTTAGGCTTTATGATTCTGTCTGTATTTCCTTGAAAACAGAAGGTCAATATACTTTGATAATCAATCTTAAAAAAAAGAAATTCACTTTACCAGAAGAGACAGAGTATTAATTTGACCCAGCTCTGCAGCATCTGTATAGATCGTGTGCTTCAGCGGGGCTTTTTCGCACTAAAGCTGATTCAATCAGCTATTAGATGGAAGCACCAAAAAAGCCCCGCTGAAGCACCTGATCTATACAAACGTTGGGCGAGCTGGGTCAAACTAACATGATGCCTCTTCTGGGCATGTGCTGGGCTCAGTGTGTAGGCATTTTGAGTTTAAAGTAAAGTGTGGTTTTCGATTTTTTTTTAATGTTTGTAAGCATCCTGCAAGTGAATACTTTGTGAACTCAAAAACTTACCTGACTCACTTGGAAAAAGGAGAGGAATTTTTGCTTCACTACTATCCTGCTCTGATGTTTAATTGCTTGCAGGTCCAGGATCATGGGCCAATTATAAGTGGATAGGTAGAAGTTTCTATCTTGTATCACAAGGGAGATTTATCCTCTTTGGACCAGAGGGACCACAAACCTCTTAAATTCTTATCTCTGAGTCCTTATAGTAGCTTCTAGTCTACATAATTTCTTATGGTCTTTCCATAGCCCAGAATTGTTCGTACACACTTGTTCCTCCAATCATCAGCCCCATTTTAGGCAAGCACCAACCCTGACACTACAGGAGGAGGAAGGAACTTACATCTGCTGCTGCAGCAGGGCTACTAGGAATTTTCCTATTTCTTCTGCTATACTGCATCCATCGGTAAATTATAGGTTAGTCAAACAGTGCATCCCTTTATAGAAACCACAAATTGGATTTAAGAGGGACTTAAGTGGCTCATAGATCTGATACTAGTCTTTTGCCTAAGACTGAGTTCACCAATACTGAGTTCACAGACTTACATAATTTAGTAACAAACTATAAACCATGACTCCACAAGAAGGAGCCTGGCATATTACCACATCTGCAGTTTTCCATGGATTATTTCTCCATTTAGAGCAGGCTTTGTCAGTTCCTAAACCCTTATCAGAGGGTATTAGTGATTCAGGTGTATTTCAAATGATAGTTCTTCAGCCAATTAAATACAGAATTTGGAATGGTCAGAATATCATTATAAAAGTGATACAACATCATAATATTTAACCATCCAATTTACTTTTTGAGATATAGGGTGTCTTCTAAGAGAATATGATAACAAATGTGAATAAGTAAAACATGGTAAACTAAGTAGAATGTAACTGTTTTTGCTTTTCTCCATCTGCCATTTATTTATCCCATTATTTTCCTTTCTTCTACCTGAGAATCAGTATAGCCATCTTCATACCCTCATCTTGTCATCTTAGTTGGCTGCCTCTTCCTTTCTTTTTCTTTTTTTTCTTTTGTTGTTTCTTTGCACAGCGTGTTTATGCCATGCTCATTCTGTCTCCTTCCTCTCTTCTGCAATTTCTCTTCCCTGAAGGCAACATCCTGACATCATCTTCAGCTTCTTCTACCCTCACCAAGAGCTGCTATGCTGTCTTCTTTCTCTCTGTGGTCCTATTTGGATCAACCTTTCCTCTCTTTCTTGACTATGAAACTAGTTACTTTTTTTCTCTCTTCTTTCCTTTGGAGCAGATTCTTTCATTAAACTGACTTTCTATTTAGCTGTAGGCCTCAATGGCAGATTAGAGGAAGAGTTTACATCACTGCCAAAAGCAGTCAGCAGATCAGATAGTCAGTGGAAATACAAGCAATTCTCCACAGAGGAGAACTGAAAGTGACAATAACTATATCACAGGCTTTGTAGGTCTGAAGGGACCCACTTTCTGGGTGTCTACTGAATGGAAAAAGAGTAATCACAGACAAAGTGCACCTAGTTGTCAATTTATAATTTATACAATATACAACATAGCACGAGGGAATAGATCTTGTGTAGTTCTCAAAAGACCAAGGAGTTAAACTGGTAAAATGATAATGCTTATGTATTCAGAGGGCAGTACTCTGCCTACTGTTTTGCTATTCCCTCCTGCAACCCCTGGGCCAATGTAACAACATATACATAACACTCTTAAAGGTATCCACAAATCTTCCCCCTTTTCATGTAGCATATCACCATGTAACACTAACATTGGAAGTTTAGTTCAACCCATAATTAAAGCACATTTTAACAGGTTTCTATTAGTCTTTGTGTTGTATTTTAAGCTCTAAGTAATCTTCTCAGTTTCACTGCATTCTCAATCCTTATTGGTTCAGTTTGTGTTTGGTTTCCTTGTTCAGATGTCTCTACCTCTGTGTCATTTTCAGTCTCCTCTCTTGTTTCTTATTGCTTTGATGTTAGCTCTGTTTCCTTTGCTCAATCTTGTGATGTTGCTTTTTTTCTCTCCTTTATGAGCTGCAAGTGTTGCTTGCTCCTTCTGAACACCCGTCCTTCTGGTGTGACTACTTTATAGGATCTGGGAGCTACTTGATGGGAAACTAGTGTTTTTTGTTTCCACATTTGTCCATCTGAAATAAGCACCATATCTTTGTTGTGCAGTCGTGGTAACTCCCTGGAATTCCTGTCATAGTACCATTTTTGTTTGAGTTTGTCAAATTTTTAAAATGTTCTCATACTTTGCTTTTAATTCTGATGAACATCATCACCAAGATTTGGCAGCCTAGTTTTGAGTTTCCTATTAAACAGCATTTCTGCTGAGGACAATTCACGTTTCATGGGTGTTACCCTGTAATTTAATAGTGACAAGTAAACATCAGTGTGTGAATCACTAGCTTTTTTCAACTATTTCTTCATTATTTGTACACCATTTTCCATTAGACTATTGAATTTAGGACTTGAAGTATTGTGATGGAATCCATATTTGTTTGTGAACTCTTTAAAATTAAGACAGTTGAATCTGTTGTCTGGCCTCTCAATTTGTGGAATCCCATGTCTCACAAAAATCAATTTGATGTGAGTTATGGCATGGTTTGCTGTTGTGCTTTCAAGCAATGCAATTGCAGGATAGTGAGAATAATAATCCAGCACTAACACACAATTTTTCCTGCATGCATGAAGAAGTCAATGCCCACTTGATACCGTGGAGCTATGGGCTCTATGACCATCATGGGGTCTTTTCTTTGCACTGATCTGCACTTTAGACATATTGTACAAGCCTTTACAGCATCTTCTATCTCATTATTTATGTTGGGCCAATATAGAGCACCCTTGCTCTCCTTTAGCATTTTTCAATGCCTAGATGCCTCTCATGTATTCTGTTTAACATGTCTTTCTTTAGCACTGCTGGAACAACGAGTCATAAGCTTTTGAACAAAATACCATCTAGTATCGATAGTTCTTCCTTGAACTGTGAGTAGGGGATAGGTATGTTTTCAAGGCCAACCAGCACAAATAGCTGTTATTACTTTTTGCAATGTGGTGTCCTGAGCAGTAGCTTTTGCAGTTTAGTGCCCACATTTTATTTGTGACAGGAATCACTTGTTTAATTAGATTAACATGTACTATATGTCTGAGTCTGGAATTCTGTCCTTTTCTGTTGTGTCATGCGCTGGACAATATATCTGCAATAAGTAGATGTTTTACTGGAGTGTACTGTATGTCTAGATCATATATTTGCAGTTAAAAGAAAAGTCTCTGTAATCTGGGTGGCATGTCTGATAATCCTTTCTTTGCTATTGTTATCAAAGGTTTATGATCAGTTTCAGCTATCACAGGCTTCCGATAGATGAATATATGAAATTTCTTACAGCCATATACCAGAGCTAAATTTTCTTTCTCAATTTGTGCATATAGACACTCTGATTTAGAGAGTGTCCTAGATGCATATGCTACTGGTCTCCAGCTCTCCCCATGTTTCTGAAGCAAAGCTACTCCAGTGCATTCTTTAGAAGCATCTGTTGATAATTTAATGGGTCTTTTAGGGTCATAGTATTTTAGTACTGAAACTTTCATTGTTTTTTCCTTCAAGTTTTTACATTCAGCTTCATCTTCATGTTCCCACATCCACTGAGCATTCTTTTGTAGGAGTGATCTCAAGTGTTTGGTCTGCTCCACTAAGTTGGGTAGATATTTCTATACAAAATTGATCATTCCTGTGAAGAGGGACTGGCTATAAATAAAATACTTAACACAGGGAAGGAGATTGAGTTAGGAGAACACTGTTTCCAGAGCAGCTGTTCCTTTAAGATAGAAAAATCCTGGGAGGGGTGACACGGCATGCGGAGAGAGCTGGGAGCAAAAAGCAGCTCCAAAGAGGAGAAACGGGGAAAGACTTCTGGGATGTAGGAATCCTGGGATCTGGTTCTTGGTACTGGAGAAGCCAGGATCAGTGGTCAGTGAGCTGTGTGTCACCAACAAAGCAGGTCAGTTCTTAGGATACTCTGCAAGGAAAAAGGAACATCGTTAGAAACCACAAGAAGGAGGGAATCATGGCTGCTCATCTGGTTTTACTGAAAGTTGAGTTTATTGTTTCTTTTCTTTTTTTGTTGTTTTGTTTGGACCAGTGGGGCCAGTCATGTTCCACAGGTGTTGGAGGAGAGAAGGAGCCTAAGCCACAGCTACTTTACCCACCCTTAAAGAAAAGAAGCAGAAGTCCTGAAAGACTTCATGAGATAAGATCTCAATAGGAGATAATAGAAAAAACAAGGAAAAGCGAAGAAAAAAGGGAAATTCTTTGGTCAAGTCTAAAAATGGCTCAGTTATTTTTATTCTAAAAGGTTTATTACTTAAGAATTGATTCCACAAAGTACTTCCGAAGGGAAATTAAAAAGTTATATGAAACAGTGTGAAATAGCAACAATCTGTCTGAAAGTGAGCTGGTTATAGATGTAAGAAGAAAAATATAACAAAAATAATAAAGAGAATTGTTCAATCCAAATAAGACTTTCATTCAATTGATGATGTAAATTTGGGGTGTTACCCAGATAAAAATCTACATAGATTGCCAATGTTCTACTGCGGCATAACACCTCCCAACTAATAACATCAAAATTAATCAAGACGTGGTAGGAAAGAGTCGGAATATACCACAGGAGTCCCTAGATAGGGCAATCAGGGAAACAAGGGTTAAATCAAAACTCCAAACATCAGCAGTAACCTCACAATTCCCAAGTGATCTTTACGCTCCTTCCTTATCCATAGGGGGTGGCATGTTTGTAACAGCTTTAACACTTGCAGGATCAATTTATAGCCCTTTCTCAGAGAGCTTCTCCCCCAGATATGTTATTTCTTTGATCCTGAATTTGCATTTTTTGTTCAGTTTCAAACCTACTTTGTAAGCTCTTTCTAGTGCCTTTCTTAGCCTCGAGTCGTTTTTCCATAGTATTTCCCCAAACAAACACATCACCGGTATAAACCATAATTCCATCAAGACCTTCAAAAATTTGTTTAATTTTTCTGTGAAATACTCCAGATGCAGAACACAGTCCAAAAGGAAGCCTATGAAAGCGATACCTTCCAAAGGTCATATTGAAGGTACATAATCTAGTGCTATTCTTTTCTAGAGAAATTTGCCAAAACCAAGAAAAGGCATCCAAAGTGGAAAAATATTTAGGTTCTCCCACATTGCCAAAAACATCTTCCCTGGTAGGAATGGGAAAATGCTCCCTTTTGATGTACCTGTTCATTTGCTTAGGATTCACAATCTCAAGAATCCATCTATTTTTCCTGTTATGACCAGTGAATGAACCTAAGCAGTTGGTTGCTCTACTTTTTTTTATTATGTTCATGTTAACTAATCTAATTCCTTTTTTCAGTTTCTCCCTTAGTACAAAGGGAACATTTCTTTGAGCATGTGTGGTGGGAATATTTGGTTCTCTTAATTCTATTTTGTACTCAGTTGACAGTTTTCCTATGTCTTGAAACACACCATAAAACTCTTCTTCTATGTTCTTGTTTTCTAGTCCCTGAATGGCACCTATTCTCTTAATCAAACCTCAACATTTACATGTTCACAACCCAATAATTGGCATTAGCTTTCCTGGGACTGTTACAAATTGAACTTTTATTATATTACCCTTGTATCTAACATGTAGTGCACAAACACCCTTACTTGCAATCATGTTCTCATTATATGCTCTAAGCTTCACTTATTCTCATAGTACACAGGTTTAGTTTTCATTTTTTGAATAATGTATTTTGGTATTACATTGACCTGTGCCCTCATATCTAATTTAAAAGATACCATTAACCCATTGGTGTCCAATCCTCAGAATAATGCATTTCTTCTTGCATTGTGCCAATGAGGAATTCTTTCTTTTCCTCATTGCATAGAGCATGCACCTGCTATTTCTTGTTTGGTGAATCCTGCTCCTTTCTGTAAACTCTTGCAAAATGGTTGACACTTCTGTATTTGTTGCAGTGCATACCAAATGCAGGGCATTGCATGGGTTTGTGGCATCTGCAGCTGACCATTGTTTCCTTCAAGCCATTCTCTTTGGCCTCCTTTGGCCTGCTTCCTCCTTTCTGTATTGTTTGTGTGTTGCCTTAGGTTTTTGCAGTCTTGTAATACTGTCTAGTTTACCTTATTCTGTTTTTCCTCCAGGTTCTGTGGTCTGGCTTTATCATCTCAGCCACTTGTCACATTCTAACTGCCTTTTACAAATTAAGCTCAGGATCCTCTAGCAGTCTTTTCCTGAGGCTTGTATCCCTTAAATGCAATAATATTTGTTCTCTGATTATGGACTATTTTAGGTCTCCAAAGTTGCATGTCTAGCCCAGCAGTCTGAGGTCTCTGACAAATTCCTTTATTGTCTCACATTTTTTCTGCTGTCTCATGTGAAAATTATATCATTCAAAGTTTTCATTTTGTTTGGGTCACTATATTACTCAGTTTTTTTTATTACTGTGCCATAGCTTTTCTGTTCTACTTCTGACAGTTGTAGGTTAATATAAAGAGACACAGCTTCTGGGCCTGCTATATTTAAAAAAATAGGTACCTCGAGTGAATCTTCCTTCTCTGTAGCTCTACTGGCCATCATATATATGGTGAAGCTCTGCTTAAATTTCTTCCCGTTTTCTGCTGCATTGCCAGATGGCTTTAACTCCTCTGTAATTCTAAGATGCTCCATTTTTTGTCTTTCTTTGCACCCTACTCCTGGTACCATGTGTAGTTCTCAAAAGGACCACTTTACAAGGAGTTAAGCTCGTAAAATTATAAAAAAAACTTGTTTCTTCAGAGACCAGTATGCTACCTACTGTTCTGTTGTTCCCTCCTACAATCCCTGGGCCAATGTAACAACTTGTACATTACACTCTTAAGGGGATCCAAGCAGATTTGAGCTTACCCCAGCAATTTGAAAGGTCCAAGAACGGATTCTGCCCATGACTGTCAAAAATTGGCACTGTCTAAAACCTTGTATCAGGATCTTATGAACATGAAATTTAAAGCCAGACTAATGAACAATTGTAGGAAATTTCCCTTATTTTGTAAGAATTCTTTAACAGTTTCTTCAGAATAACCTGACTATGACTTAGCTATTAGGTGGCAGTCAAGTTGGTTCTTCTTTAAAATACTATAAACATTTTGCCTCTGAAAGGCAAAATTCATCCTAGCAAAACAACCCTTTTCTCCCTGTATAAGGCATCAAGCTCTGGACTTGATTTTCACCTGTTTATGTCCATAAAAGACTGGCAGCTAAATTCATCCTAGGTGTAACCCCAATAAAGTCAATTAAGTGATTCTGTATGTAAACTCATAAAAGTATGATCTCCCCCTTTGTAGCTTTCCACAAAGCTGAGTTAAGAAGAAAATAGTGAATCAGCTGTATTGTGCAAGCAGCTGGTGAAAATACAGTCTATCTAATTCAACAACAGCATAAGCACACCAAAAGAAAGTTAATGGAATTTGGCCATGTAACAAGAAATAAAGTGCATGTACCTCGAAGAGGAATGCTCCATGCTGGACACAGTGTGGCTTGCAGCAGCAGACGTTTGTCCCTTCTAAGGTACCATAGGTAGCAGTGAATTTTGTCCCTATGAGAATGCCAGACTAAGGGCAAATGAAAACCTGCCTCAGTGGAGACATCTTAGAAGAGGGAAGTCCCAGGAAGCGATCTGTCAGCAAGCCCACAAAAAATCCTCCTGATTGGCTGGGAGGGCTCCTTAAAGAGAGAAGGTTTTTTTCCCACCCTGGGGAAAGAGGGACAGAGGAAGTGTGCACTGAAAGATGGTGAAGGTTGCTGTGCAGCAGTGGATCCACCTCTTGGGCAGGCTGCAGCTTGCAAGGGGACTTTGGAGGACCTGGGAACTCTCAGCCCTGAAAAACCAAGCTGGGACTTTAGGACATGACAGACTGGTTCCCAAAGTCATGCCACCCACAAGGAACCCATGAGCACTGTGTGGAGTGAGAGGGAAGGTGAGACTGGAGGGAGTTCATCCAGGTCATCTTTGGCCATCTGTGAGAGATTGGATTGGCTTGAGGGGAAGGGGGTAACAAGTGTCATGCAGGGAACCTGTGTGATTGAGGAAACTCTAGGAAATGGTGAGCAGAGGGCTATAAAAAGACCAAGAGGGTTGTAAAGCACGGTGGTCTTTGTGTTACTTTGTTTTGTGTTTGTCTTTGAGTTAAGGGTGTACCAGGGGTGGGACAGCGGTGTCTAAGGGTATTGGATGCCAGAGTCAGCTACCAGATGAGTCAGAGGACACGTCATCCTCTGCCAGCTGCTGCATGCAAACCCAATTGAAGACTGGGTTGTGTGTGATGAGCGTAGTAGACCCTGAGCTGCACCCCCCTGCTGACCACTGGAGAGATTGACCACTGGCATTTTATTGTCACCCTGAGCATTATGGTATTGAAGTGCTGTGTTACCAATGTGAAGTATAGTATGTTGTAGTCAAATTAGTGAATATATGAATGTTGGGTGTCTATTGTTGATTGTTAACCAGTATTATTAGCTTAGTTATGCATTATTCTTTTCATGTCATTTATAAATTCAAGTTTCTATAATCTCTCTCTCTCTCTCTCTCTCTCTCTCGTATTAATGTTTGTATAAGTTTGTATTGTGTTTTGCAGTAGAGGAAGGGAACTCTGGGTACTCTGTTGCTCAGCTGCTACTATTTCTTCAGTGGACTGGGAGAAAGACTGAGGCCATTGGCATCCCAGGGATCTGAAATTAGCAGTAGGCCACCCCTAGCATGGCAGACCAGGGTTACAGACACATGCTGAATAGTAATATGCTAAATCTGAGCATAAAAAGATAGAAAACCAGGAAAAAAAATTAAAAATCAGTATGCAATTGCAACCTGCAATTTCCTCTATAATACTTTACTTTGTCCCTTCCCTTGAAGAAAATCAAGATGTGGCACAAAACATTTATGCACAGCAGCTTCTTTAGGTTGCAATTATTATAGCAAAGATCATTTTATCAAGCATTGTCAGTTTTTGTTTTGATAGAAACAAATTCAATTTATTCTACATCAGTTTTTCTTTCAAAGAAAAACAAACAAATCTTTGTCAATACATATCAACTCATTCAATTGCCTCAGCTATCTAATTTAATGCTTTAATACATACTAAGCTGAGTAGAAGGACAGAAGTTCCTGCCTAAGCAGTATTGATAATTTCTTATGGGATCTGAGAAATACTTAATCCGTTTTGTATGATAGATATCACCCATTTTCTATTTGGCACTACAAAAGAAATGGATTACAGAATGTGTCTTACAGGTTTATATTTTTCATCTTTCGTATGTACACATGTAATTATTTGTTTCATTTGTAGGGACAGAAGCCTGCAGCAGGGCTTGGCTGGAAGCCATGCCTCTCTCTCTCAGCTGGCCCAGGGGCTGAGAAGAGGATGTGGCAGGCGACTCCAACCCTGCTTCCAGCGCAGCGGGGGAGGGGGTACAGTGAAGTCGCAGTACAGGCTTTTCCCTCCTCCCAGCCAGCCTGGAGGCTGAGAAGGGGTCATGGCTCCTGTCAAGCCAAGCCCCAGTGTGGGCTTCTCATCCCCCTCCTTCCTCCCCCACCTCTCCTTAGCCAGTCCCAAGGCTGTGAAGGAGGTATGGCTCCTGGATCTAAAAAGGCAGAGACAATCCTCCCCTTCCACCTCTCTCCCCTTGGCCTGTCCAGAGGCTGAGAAGGGGGCATGACTAGGGAACTCCAGCCCTGCTTCCAGCTCTTGGAAGGGATGAAGCTCTGCCCCCCCAATCCAGTCTGGAGGCTAAGGAGTGGGCATGTCTCCAGGCTTCCAACCCCAGAGGCAGAGCCAAGTGCCTGTTGGGACTTCCCTTCCTCGCTTCCCCTCAGCCAGCCCCAGATTGAGAAGGAGACATGGATCCTGGCTCACTGCTTGGGGGCAAAACCAAGCCCAGGTGCAGACTTCCTTCTCCCCCTCAGTGGGGAGGCTGCTTATGGGGACGCTGAGGAGGGGGTGTATCTAGGAGATTCCAGCCCTGCTCCCAGTTGCAGGGGGCAAAGTAAAGGCCCCTGTTTCAGCTTTTCCTCCCCCTTCCTCCTATGCTGTTCCCAGCTGGGGTCCAGTGCCAGGCAGTTCCCTCTCCCCCACCACTTGCTCAGCCAGCAGGGAGTGGTCTTGACTGGAAGAATCAGTAGGCTCCAGCTTTCCGCAGCGGGCAGCAAGCTAGAGACATACTCTAGGACCCCTGACTATTAGTATGGGCCACTGCAGGGTCTGGCTGCTTTTCCTGTTTGAAAAGTGAATGTCAGTTTAATCTATACAGTTTTTAAAAAATCTGCAAAGCTTGAATCCATTCAGCCTCGACCTTTTTGAGCAGCCCTGGGACTGACACTCAGCTGATTATCGATCCCAGGTCCAGCTGCAGGCACTTGTTTTTCAACTCACTGGTGCAGGTGGAGCCCAACATCATGCCTGCCTGCCTGAGCTGCACGGAGACCCAGTCCTTCCCTTCACAGCTGCCGTGCCCCCTGGGACCAGCACCGTCCCCTCCCTCCTGCAGTCCTTGGACCGCTCTGCCTGCCAGCAGCTCACCCTCCCCGCCCTGCCACCAAAGAGGCAGGTAAGACACAGGTGTACACAACACAGGGGTTTACTTTGCCCTAAATTGAAGCAGTGTTTTTAAAAACCCACTGCTACAATTTAAGGCAAAATAAACCCCCATTTCATATACACATACCCTGATACCTGATCCCAGAATTGTGTGTCCTGCCACACATCTGCCACATGGCAAGGGGCAAGAGTATTGGGATTAAATGAATGTGCATCAGGGGTTTTAAGAACATAATAATTGACATTTATTGGGTCAGGCCATAGATCCATCTAGCCCAGCAGCCTCTCTCAAACTGTGGTAGAGTGTTAGGGTGCTTGTCCACATAATCGGCATGTATCTGTTAAAAATATTCCTGGTTTAAATTTCCTTTCTTAGTTTATGATGGCTAAATAAGTATCACGGATGTGATTTACCATGTAAGGGCTTATTATGCTATAACTAGTAAAATGCCTTAGGGGGCACATCAGAACAATTTTACCCTCTTGCCCTTTCAGTACTACCTTACTGCCTTATGGCACTTTAGGACAAGAAATGCCCTGCCACAGCATTTCTGCCACTCACTTTTCCTGGGTGCAAGTTGCATGGGGTGCTTGGGGGGCTGGGGGATTGGAATCTTTCCACACAAAGCTCTGCAGGGCTCCTCACAAGTGTACACAAGCATTGCACATACCCAAGGCTGGGGTGGGGGGGGGGGGCGACCCCTTGGGCAGGCGGGGGTGGGTGGCTACCCTTAGGGCAGCATGCTATTTCCACCGGGCACTGGGTGCAGGGTACCCTTCGCACTACCCAAGCTACCAACCATCACCCCCAAGCATCACCCCCTGCCCTAGCCTGGTGCTTCACTTTTCCTGGGTGCAAGTTGAAAGTTTTCATCTGGGTTCAACTTGGACAGGATGCTCAGGCAATTTTGGCATGATATCTTTCCTTGCAAAACTCCACAGGGCTCCCCAAGTGTACACAAACATTGCATATCCCACCTACCCACTTTGCAAAGCTGCCCCAAGCAATTTTTTCCCCCGACTATTTTTTGCATAGGGAAGAGTTCTGTTTTGCTACTTTTTGGGGGCTGGGCTTTTAGACACATTTTGAACCCATGGGTCTTTTCACGGTCTGTCCAAGCCAGCACCAGACTGTCTGCTCTTTTTTTTTACACCAGAATGAGGCCAGTGAGGGTAGGGGGTGTCTGGCCCCTGAGTGCCTATACATTCATGGATCAGTGAGTGGGGTGTGTACGCTATAGACTTTTGAGGCGCATGAGAGATGGCAACACACCAGAGGCACAAAGACTCAGCCCTGCGGGACACTTGCCTCTGGGTGGCATAGCACTGGTTCATGCTGCTTGCTGCTGATGTCAGGTACAGTATTGTGTTCCAATGCAGGATGAAGTCACTTTTGTGACACTTGAAAGGGGACACCCTGACCTTTTCCACAACCAATTGGGACATTTAGGCATATGTAAGTAAGACACTTGGCACTATAAGAGAAATGTATTGCAGAATGTGTCTTACAGGTTTGCCTGAGGGAGGGCAGCTTGCGTTGTTTACTTAAACTTTCATGTAAATGGGTCTAATTGGTGTGAATGAAGTTGCTAGGTATCTGATAGCATGAAGTCCTCCTCCCCATCCTTCCTTGCCCCTCAGATGCCTTTCTCCACTTTCCCATGCCCTCCCCCATGCTTGCATACAGGATGGGTATCCCCATTTCAGGGCTGGAGTGACTGCATGGTCGTTTTACAATACTAGTTCTTACACATGTGGTTGGTGAACTCAGACTGGTGGGGTGGTGGAATGTCCGGCATTCCCGCCCCCTCCTGGCCAGCTGCACACCCTAGCCCTGCCTGCTCCTGTGGAATGCTTCACTGCCTCACAAGTCTAAGTTCACCAGCTGTGCCTGAATTATTCTTATGCTCTTAACTTCTCCCTCCCTCCTATTTCTAGTTCCCAAATGCTATGCTTCATATGCTGCTCCCATCAGGCACAATGGGCAGAAGAGAAGAACACAAGCCTGAGACAGTTGCCTGATGCCACTTCCATAAAAAATGCTGGCAGTTTCACTGCCAGGTGCCTATTCGAAACTCTTAATATCCTTTTAGATTTGTTACTGAAAAAGCATATGGGAATTCACCATTAAAGTCCTCGTATTATGTCAATACATCAGCAACTAAGCTTGCATTGTAAATTAATTTAAAAATTAATATGTCTGTTTCATATATGAATATGACGGTATTTAACAATGACTATTTTTTTTTGTCCCATTTTTGCCCTGCCTCTAGCCTTCCTGTTTCCTGCTGCTCAGTGGCCCAGCCTACAGTGTACAATATTTTAAAATGCTCAAAACTTACAAATGGTCAAGCTAGTCCAAGCAGCTACTTACTAAAATATGCTTCATTAGCTTTTTTCAAGGATCATGTATATAATGTTCCTTTTTCTTTATTTGTCTTTGTTCATGTAGCCCAATTTTTTTACTACAGTGTTATTACCTTACTTGTGTACTCTCCATCCACACACACTCCCTCCCTCCCTGACTCTTCCTTGCTGCATAGTGGCTTTTAGAACCCACCTTGTTTTTTTGGGAAAAGTCTTGATAGAAGCAGCCTGTCCTGTTGGTCTAGGAGTTTAAGCTGGGCAGCTTGTTGGCAATTTTCAACAAGCTGGGTAGCTTTTTGGTAAGTATCACAAAAGGACTTTGGAAAGAGTCCCATATTTTTATTTTCCATACAAGAGGCTGGGTGAAAAATCTTTGTGGTTCTGGGTGGGGTGGGTGATAAAGGGAAGCATCCCATAATATGAATCTCAAAACTAGTGACAGCCAGCTTGGTGTCATCTTGACCAAGGCTACTGTCTTGTGGCTGTGGGCACTTATCAAGTAGATCACCATCCATTAGCCCTTTACAAAGGCATTAGGGGAAACAGCCTACATTCTGTAGCTTAAATTACCTACAGGGCACAGCAGGAAGACAGACAACTGCAAGATGCCTTTGTACTGTCCAATGTGCCAATGTTTTCATCAGGCATGGGCACCCACTTGGGGTCCTTCCCTACCCACTGCATGGATAATATGGATTATTCCCCCCCACCCCCATTTAAATTAAAGTATTCATTTGTAAAAATTTAAGTTATTACATTTTTTGGGATAAAATATGGCCTTCTGAGTGCTTGCTGGAGCTGAAAAAATGTGAAGAGGGGTGGAAGGGAGTAGGATAAAAATTTGGGGGGCCATGCTGAATAGCAGTGGTTGAGGGTGGCCGGTTGGCTGTGATAAGTGGCAGCAGGGATGGGGAAAGTGGCAATGCCACCCATCTCAGTGAAGTGGCGCAGCGGGGGTGGTCCCTGCTACTCTGGGCAGGAGCAGGATGAAAAGTTGGAGGGCCAGGGGGACTAGGTTGAGGATGGCCAGCTCTGATATGTAGCAGTGGCAGCGGGGTAAAGGACAGCCAGAAGCGAAGTGCATGCAAAAAGGTGGAACATTTGTTTTTTTAAATTTCATTTTTCATTAATCTGAAATACCCAGTAAAATAATAATAAGTAAATATTTGCAAGATTAGCACCTGGCATTCAGTTGAATCATTGCAAGAGAAATTTAATTGATTTCAATTGATTTATGAGTGAACCCAAGCAGCACCTGGTGGTGTAATAGTTGCAAAGTAGGGAAAATCGTGTTTTTGGGTACAAGTCAGATCCATGTAGAAAATTTAAAATAATTAAAAAAAAAACCCTCATGGAAGAAATTCAGGACCTAAAAATAAAACATGTTGGAGCTGTTTTAAATTATCACGAAAAAATCTAAAATGATCAAAATCAGCTGACAACATGGATGTGCAGACACGATCTAGATGGCTTAAAGGCAATTTTTGTCATGTGGAACCAGGTAAAGTGTAACATGGTAACAGGAGAGGTGTCATGTGGAGAAGTGCCCATAGTGAGAGGAAGGGGGAAGGGGACAGGAAAAGGGAGGGTATGCCCAGAAATTCCTGGGCAGCTTCCCATTGGAGCTTCCCACATTCTATGATTGAGGGTATTCTGATTACTGCAAATCAGTAATTATAAATAGTGTACTTAAACACTGGGGCATGGAAAAAAAACATTACTTACTTTTTGAATCTTGGGTCTTCATATTGATCACAGTCACAACTACGTTTTCACCTACAGTGATTCTACTGATTTATGTAGGATAGTACATAACTTGCACCAGCATAAACTGACAGGGGTGTGACTGGGACAGGGCTGGGCAGGGAACTCAGTCCAGGGCATCAAGAGCAGACAAGGTCCAGACAAGAGTCAAAAGACAAGGGACCAGGAACAGGTGGGTCAGAGGCTAAAGTGTGTAAGAAATCAAGTCATCAGCAATAACCCTGGGTAAAGCCACAAGCCAAGGGAGTAAGGAGAAGGAAACAGGGATCCAGACCAGAGTTACTAGCTAAGAGGTCCAAAGCAGGCACATGTAGCTGTATGGGATAGGACATGGGTAATCACCAAGACAAAGCCACAAGTCAAGAGCCAGCTGTCAGAAGATGAGAGTTTCTTCTGGAGGGGTGAGGTGGGGTGGGAGAGGAGTGGGAGAGGAGTAAGTCTAAAGCAAAGCTATCTAGGCTGGAGTGTGGAACAAGGAGTGCACAGGGAGGAACCAGGAATCTAAGACCAAACAGTCAAAAGCTCAAGGCTCCAGAGGAACTTCTGTCCTATTGAGTAGCCTACTAGGTTCTGAAAGATTTGCTGTTTATAAGCAGGTAGGCACACCCATGTAGATAACTAGGGCCATCTGGTGGCAACCAGGACAAGATGGTGGCAGTTTAGACTTCTTGATGCCTTAACTCCTAACATAAATTAGTGGTGTAGGAAGAATTAAACCTTTGATTTTTCTTTTAGTTTTAAATATTTCAAAGTAGTTAAAATTACCACAAGACTATTCATAAGTACCAACTTTACTTGCATACCCACCTTCCCCTCCCCACCCTGAAATCAGCCCTCCAAAATTGGAATGCGTGTTTTAAGCAGAAAAGATGATTTTTTTCTTCACTAGTATAGAAGCTGGGTGGAATAGAGCAAGCAAACACCTTGATTCATGGCTACCAAGAGAGGTGCTGCTTTTCTCAGAGACTGCAAAGAGTAGGGGCAGAGTCCAGTGTTAACTCTATTACTGCTACTAGTCAAAGCAATACTTTTTGGACAAAGAGCCACTAAATTGGCTCAGGGCAGGTGAGCTGCTGAATGCAGTCTGAGGTATCTTGATATGGTTTGTGGTGGGGAAACGTTATGATTTATAACTGCATAAAGACTTTTCATGGTAAAGAAGTAATAGTTTTGCTACTGCCCTTGCAAGGGTCTGGTGCCTAGCTTGTTCTGGTTCTTGTCATACCAGAAAATTCCTGCCGCCTCACTCAGACTGTATCCTGGGATGCCATATTTCCTGGACACATGGTATTTTAAGGAGGACTTATGCTTTGTTATACAGTCAACCATGACTAGAAAATATTTGCAAAAACAAGGCACATGTTTTATTGAGGGGGGGAGGGGCGGAGGGGAGAAAATGTGGTATATGCATTTGCCTTGGTGCTGTTAGCCAGAACTTTTGTATGTCCCTATTACTGTACAATGTTACATGTTTAAGTCACTCCATCTGAAAGGACCCCAGACTACTTTATAAACACACACACACACACACACACACACACACATTGTAGTTGTTGTATCATATAAAGTAGCCTGGGGTCCTTTCAGATGAAAAGGGTTAAATAACAGGTGATAGGTATATCCCTATGCTTGGTCCATATACAGCCAGAAAAAATTGCAAATTATTTTTATTCTACTTCGCACAATACCACATCCTATCACATCTGTGTTCATATTCCTTGAAGAGTGATTGTCATAATATAGCCGAGTCAATAACGGGGACAGGTAAATAATAAGGAGTTTTGGTAAATAATAGTTTTGCAACTTGTTATTGGAGTTGTCTACAGGCAACTCAAATGTACAGGTGATTGTGAAACTGATTATAGGGGCAGAAACAGTTGCCCCATATTTTTCAAGACCGTTTGCAGGTCAGGTAGCTCATTATAACCAGAATTCCTTGTTTTTTTGTTTTTTTTTAAGTACCTGCACATCTCTGGCTGAAAGGTACAGCAGTGTCAGTCACAGATGACTTCTCAGCTGTGTAACATGGATTCTTTCATATATCTGAAACATTTTCCCTAAAGTTGCATCTTCCCTTGGTGCTTTCCAAACAGTCAATTTATTCAACATTGTTGGTATGTGAAAATTTCACCTTCATCAATGAGTTAGCAACAAACTTCCAGGTATTTGTGACCTTGTATGAGTATGGTATAAGAACTTTTGTTCGCTGACATTTAGAGGAAGAGGTTATGATTGCTCTTTGGATTTTTTATTATTTTTTTAAAAGCATGTAGGTGTTTTTCCTAAAACTCTTTTTGTAACTGACACTCAGAAAAGCACTTTGAATCTTGCTGAGAATTTCCCTGACTTTGAAGTGCGGAGAAACAAACACTACTTTCATCCTTGAAATTTTAGCAGTCAGATACAATACATGTTAATGACTGCCATTTTAGAATCATCTTCTGTTCTAGTTGATCTAAAACCTAATGAAAATGTACTTGGAATTAGAGCCAGGAAATAATAATTCAGCTTCAGTTTTTCTAATACAGAGCCATACAAAACGTATCTGCTAACAGCAGTCTGGCACTCTAAACCCATGGATGGTTATGCTTCCTGCTCTCCTCTTGTGGAAGTTGAGTTTAATCTTAATGGCCAGATGTAGAAGTTACATTTATTGGATGGTAAATACACAGAAAGTGCTCTGCAGCTATAACCGAACAGATGATTAGAGCACATAGAACACTGTAAAAATGCTGGATCCTGCTTTAAGATAACCTTGGATGGATGTGGTAACCTATAGTTAGAGCACTGTAATGAACATCTGTACCAGCTCCCACTGTGACTCACGTTAGATCGCATTCTGCCAGCAACCCATGGGGCTTTGTGGTACCCTGCTCACCCCCTCTCTCAGGCTAGTAGTCTAGCCTCAGCCAGAACTCATTTTTTCTACCCAAATGCTGGACCAGCCTGACTCCTGGGCTGTCACTGACAAGAGCTAGTGAAGCCTCTGTTCCTGGCCCACCCATGTCCTCCCTCCATTTATCATAGATCTATCCACACAAAGAAAACTGTTTACTGCTGAACAGTAGCAACGGGCAAGTTCCCTAATGGTTGAGAGGCTTTTATAATAAGATTGTGTTTAACTCCTGGCTATTTAACGGGGATCAGAATGGCAACAAAATAAGTTTGGTAATGAAAATGCCCTCTAAACATAGCCTCTGCCAAGGTACTTAATAGTTCTGCAGCGCTGTCAAATTGTTTTGTGCTTGTCAAATGCTGTTGCAGAGTCCCTGGTGTAGACAGGAACCCCAACTCCTATTACTATAAAAATATACTTTAACATGCCTGAATGTATATCAGCCCACCTATAAATACTAATATGTAGCATCACTGCTTTCCAACTTGTCTGGGGAAACCAAGTGTATGTGTAAAATGTAAACTGTGAGAAGCACATACACTGCCTGTGCTCAACACATGATACAGGACCAGCAACCCATGAGTCCAATGTACAGACCCAAAGTCCCAGACACCTTGGATGCCCGCAGAGAAGCAGAGATTGTTTCTCTGTTCTCATGTCTTAAGGCCAATTTCTAACAATTCTGATCACTCAAGTAATGGTTTGGAGCCATGTGCACTTGATAGAAACCTGGTTCAGACAGGCTGCTAAAGAGTATGAGATATGCTTCTGGGAGTTCCATACATACATACATAGGGCAGCTAGCTCTGAGAACTCTTTTTTTCTGGCAAGCTCCCACATTTTTTGCTTTCTTAGTTACCATTTTACAGTTGTCACTTTTCCTGGCTATATAAATAATAATATCCAATAGTCTGAGTAGCCTTAATGTAGTGTTCCTTTCTCAGAGCCACTCAGCAATCATAAAAAATCCCCTTTGAGAGACAGTGTTTATGATGTTCCCCATAGGAAACACCTCACATGCTTCAATGGGAGGAAAAGAAACTCTTTC
>NW_005842106.1:1904447-1922642 GCF_000455745.1 Alligator sinensis
GCCTTCCCAATCTGCTCCCTGAAAAAGTAGCAGTGATTTTATTTTCCCTTCTGAACCCAGTAGATTCCCTAAAAATTGTATAGAATTTAGGAAGCCAAGAGACAAACAGGGCTACCCTCCTGAAGCCCTAGTGAGTGGGGACAGTCAGGTTTTCCCATTTGCCGGTTCATGCCCCAGAAAGGATGATTTAGGCCATGAGATATTTGGTACTGTGTCAATAGTTAATCAGTTCTTTTTTAATGGCCTAATTAGCTGGCACCCTAACATTAGCAGCCAATAGGAGGCATTGTGTGCCTGAAGGACAGGCAGTGGAGCCACTACCTGCAGTGCCAGTATAATACATTGTTTACCAAGAAATTGGTCGAAGGTTTTCGAACACGTTGTCTGTGTGCAGTCAGGGCAGTCACTCCCATTGTGTTTTCTGAACTGATCTAATAGATAGTGAAGTGAACTTTGAGGGGGGTGGGGGGGAGGGTTAAGCTTATCACCAGGCATCCTGGTTTGTTCTGATTTTAAAAAAATCCCCAATTGTTGGTGTAAAAAATGTAACCCAAAATCCACTTCGTTCTGTTTTAAATGAAACACCACTAATACACAGATAGAGCTAGAGCTAGAGATATAATGGTGTTTCATTTTAATCATGGAAAAACCTGGAATGGGGTTTACTTTTTTTTTTTTTAACTAAAAATTGGGAATTTTTTAAAATTACAGAAAACCAGGACCCCTGCTTATCACATAGACCTTCGGTCACATGCAAGTTGTTGAAATGTAGTAATATTTAACAGGGCGATCCAAAACAGCACCATTTCATTTTGACTTCAATTTCACCGTTTTGACAGGGAAAATGTTTCATTTTGAGTTTCGTTTAATTTCAAAACCGCTGTTCCATTTTGTTTTGTCGAAACTGTTTTGCTGTTTCAACACTGTTTCAATGTTTCGCCCATAGGCTATAATGGGGAAGCACAAAACTGCCTATAACTTTGTCATTTCTTGCCTAATTCAGATTAAACTTACAGGGATGGTAGCCCCTTCTGAGGCCATGAAGCCTGCCAAATTTCAAGGAGATAGATATAGGGGTTTCTCTGAAACTGCACCTCAGGCTGCTGGCAAGCAAAACTTGTGATGTATGTGACTGTGTTTGTGTGTTAAAAGACCCAGCAGGGTGAAAACTGCAGGCATGGTAGCCCCTGCTAAGGCCATGAAGCCTGCCAAATTTCAAGGAGATAGATATAGGGGTTTCTCTGAAACTGCACCTCAGGCTGCTGGCAAGCAAAACTTGTGATGTATGTGACTGTGTTTGTGTGTTAAAAGACCCAGCAGGGTGAAAACTGCAGGCATGGTAGCCCCTGCTAAGGCCATGAAGCCTGCCTAGCTTCAAGGTCACAGGTGCAGGGGTTTCTGGGAAACTGCACCTCAAACTGTTCAGAGCTAAACTTGTGTCACTTGTAAGTGTGAAGGCACAGAGAAAGCTCAGTTCAAACAATGCTTTTTAAGCTGTTTTTCTGTCCTTCCCCCAGAGAACTTGGATTGGAAGGGACCTCAGGGAAGAATCAGTCACTGGCCAGCTACCCAATTAATATCACAGCAGTCCTTCCCCACTCTTCCCCCCTCCCTTTCCTTAGTTTCTCCTTAGCTGCAAGCAAGTCCAGCTTCGAAACTACAAACATTTTGAAACTTTCGAAACATTTCAACTGCCCTTGTTTCATTTTGAGGCTGTTTCAAAGCTTTTCATTTCATTTCAGTTTTGCTGTTTTGAGCTTGAAATTAGTCGAAACAGCATCAAAACGAAACACATAGCAAAATTTCGCACAGCCCTAACATTTAAATCTCAAATTGGGCTTATTATTTTTCAAGGATTTATGCCCTGATCCTGCACTCACTGAAGTCAGGGGTAGTTTTCCCTTGATTTCAACTGGAGCTGGATTGGGTCTTTGTATACTGTTTAGTCAATAAGGTATATCTCTAGCCTGCCTTTGTTTCATCTCCTAGCAATGAATTAGAGAACTACCCTGACCTGGGGAAAACAGCATCCACAGCTGGAGAATCACTAAGAGCCATTACAAATAATAAAAAATTCTACAGTTTGGGAGAAGGGGAAGAGAAAACAGCAAATTCATGGCCAGATTTTAAAAAACAAACAACCCCCACACCAAACAAACAGGTTGCATTTATGTGGTAGAAGTTTCTGTGCTAATCACAGTGGGACCTGTGCTAGGCCAGCCCTGACTGGAGCAAACCCAGGCTGATTTACAGTTTTGTACCAGAACCAGACATAACTCAACAGCTTTGAATTGTTTCATTCTGGACCTGGATTCAAAGCTAAACTTGAGGAGGTTGAATGAAACCAAATAAGGCTTATCAGGTAGAACTGCTGAGCTCTATATAGCTGTAAAGAAAATAAGAATAAGGGCCAGGTATGTATATGGGCCTAAATTAGGAAGCAAAATCTTGCCTGAAATATTTTAATAACACTCTACTTTCTAACTCCTTCTGAAGGCTATTGTGGGGAATTCTTTTTAAAAAAGTAAACTGTATTTCTTGTTTTCAGTATCTATAATCCATAATATCTACTTTTTCCAACTTGCATTCTCTAATTTGTAGCCTCTAAAGTGACTTCAGATGCATCTGATGCAGTAAGCAGCTACTTACTTCATAGTTCATCTCTAAGGAGCAAATCTACCTTGGCTTCTGCCTGTCTTCAGACACACCTGACTAAATACCTGTCTCAGAAGAAATTTGCAATGTCCTGATGCAAACAGTATCTTGTTAAAACCAAGTTTATGTATGCTTGAAATTTAGGTTACACCTGAACTCTATGTGACAGTTTTTCTTGAATGCACTAGGCAAATCCAAAGATCCACATAGAGATGGGATAAAGCCTTAAATAGGAAATTTCAATTTAGGTGAGTAGGGGAGTGTTTGCATTAGAGTCTTGGATCAGAACCTAGCTTTGGTTCCAACTCTAGAATAGTTGGCTAAGTATGGACAGTCAAAAGCCCAAGGCTGAATTGATTCAGTCTTTGCAGGTTAGTCTAAGCTGCAAAGATTGAACCAATAAGCAAATGAACAGACATTGACTTTTAATTTGGGAAATGCAGCCACATGACTGCAGTGGCTCAAGCCAGAAGCCGGGGGGCACTAGACCATGGTTATTTGGCATGCAGCCAGCATAGGCTATGTGTTTGCTACCCCTTCTTGCTGCCCCTGATGTCTCTGGGATTTGTAGTTCACAGTCACAGCAGCATAACTCTGCAGAGTTGCTTATCACTGCCTCTTCCTGCTTTCAGGTGCCTGTGGGATTTGTTTGTCCACAGTTGCAGCCAACAGTAAGTAAGCCAGCAGGGCAGGGAAACTTTGTACTCAGTGGAAGGGAAGTTTAACCCCCCTCCCTGGCCCCAGACCCCAGCTGGAGCAGTCCTCACTGCTCCAGCTAGGGAGCAGAGGAGTGGGGCCATCCCTGCTGTCTGGAGCACACAGCATAGCCCAGTCTAGGCCTGCAAAGCATGCTGAGATGTTGGGTACTGTGATTTAACTTGAACCTGAAAGTGGTCTGGGACAGAAGTTTCATAAACTGGTTTGACTTAAATCAGTTAAGTCTGATACTACATTCAACCAGGTTTATCTTAAACCAGTTTCAGCCATTTTGAAAGTGGTTTATGTGCACTGCACTTCTGTTCTGTTACAGGTTTAAACTAGTTTCTGATCACTTAAACTGGTTTATATGTAACTTCTGTCCTTAGCCCTTATGTCTGTTTTTGAAGGGTTACAGCTCTGGATGATGAAAATAATGAGAAGAGATCTGTCTTATCTCTGTCTCATATCTCCTTGGTAATCTCCTTCTTTTAAAATCTCATTCCTCTCTATACAGCATCTGTCACTCACATTCATCCCAAGTTCTACCTTGCTCAGGTTTATAAACTACATATGTAGATGTATTTATTCATTGTTTAAATATCAAAATGAATTCATAATAACTCAAAAAATCACTTGATAGTGTGTTGTCTCATGCTTTTTTCACTTGTGACATCTATATTATACTGAAATCTCTTCAAAACAGGGATTTTGTCCAGTGCCAGTAAAGAATGGGGAAAGAAAAAAAATGATTGAAAAAAGTGGAAAAAAATGAGATTTAATAAAATTTGGCGAGTAGTATTTGGAATTGAAATTCATAACATGCCACTAATAGAATCTAGTACCCTAAAGTCCTCCATCTTATAAGGGTGTCAGGTAAGGGCGGCTGAGTTGGGCCTTAAATATTTAACATCACATTTAATTTTTTTTTTTTGTCTGGGGTTTTTTTTTTTTTTGGAGAGAAGGCTCCTGCCATGTGCTTCCTTCGCATTCAATTCATATTGACTCCAATTAATTAGCTAATATTAGATCAACTAACTATAGTTAAGTGTGTGTGGGGATGTGGCTGGGGTGGAGGGAGGAGCCCTTGAACCTCTAGGCTGGGCCGAGCACATAGACACCCCTGGAAACTTTAGTTCCACGTGGAATGTGACCATTTGCCTCCTTGATTGGTCAAGGACTCTTGAATTTTACAGTGTGGGCAGGGCATATAGCATTGCCAGAATCATGGGGGTGTCTGCTGAAAGCCCCTGGGAATTTTGAGGCTGTGGTGGTTACCTGAACAGCAGAGCCCAAGTGATGTAAGAGCAGAGGCCACAAGTCTCTGAAGTAAGAGCAAAAGCCACATGCCCCAATTTGTACCTTTGCACATCCACTGCTGCTTCCATCCATCCATATACCTTTCCAGTCTTCCACCCACCCCCTCACAGCCAGCTACAGACCCTCACTCAGCTATAGACACTGAGACCCTACAGACACCGCCATGGATTATGGATAAACCCCATCCAGTGCCACCAGCCAAACCTGGGCACAGAACCAGGACTGCAGGGAAATAAAGGATTTCATGGCCATCTGGGGCAAGGAAGACATCCAGCACCAGTTCCATATAGGGCATTGAATCAGAAATGTCTTCGCATTGCCCAGCAGATGCACAACAGAGACTGGTTACACTGTCTTGCCAAGACCACGTTGATGAAGAGGCATTATCACTGCATGATTGACTCTACAAAGTGATCTGCATGCTGTAGGCACAATGTGCAGTTCTATGATCACCTGGGTCACTTCCTCACCAAAAACAGGGCAGTCAACAACTCCTTCTCCCATGGGACCATGGGTGTTCCAGAAGAGTCACCCACAGGGACCCCACCAGAAGAAGAGACACAGGAAGGCTCCAGGACACCATTCCTCACACAGGGGCTGTGGCTGTTCCAGAGTAAGCGCTATCACATGCTGTTGCACCCCTCCCAGAGGCACAGAGTGGATACCAGCCTCCCCACTCCCCAGTACCAGCACCGTGGCTGCTGCACAACCATGACCAGTCCTCCAGACACTTCTCTTGATAAGTCAGGCCCCATGCAGGATCCCCTGGGGATGGGGGAAGGAAGGGGCAGTGGGGGGAGCCAAAGTTGCCACAGGCCATCCCCTGTGGTCATAACACCCTGGGTGCACAGATCAGGAAATGAAGGCACAATGGCAGGGAGTTGGGGGCATGGTGGCATGTGCCCAGCAGCCAATCAGGGATGGTTCAGTCAGTCAGGAGAGTCTCTGACAGTCTGGGGAGCCCACAGAGCACACTGGGAGGTATGTGAGAGCCCCCCTACCTGCTGGGCTTGACGTGCAGGCAAGCTTGGAGCCCCAAAAGGGGCTGTTTGCTCCTGACCTAACTTTGGGCGCTTAGAGTACATTTCAAAAGTTAGAATGTTTCCACCTCAGACTTTTTGAGTGCCTGTACTTAGCCTACATCTGGGTTTGACAGAAACGTTAGTGGAGGCATTGTATAGACGGCCTGAATTCAGGCATCTAGTAGCTTCCTTAATATTAAATCCATCCCTAAGTGTTCCTTTAGCTAAGTCCCCTGAAGGGCCTCACCTGGCAGGCTCATACCAGTGACCACATCATGCTCCTTACAACATGCAAATGTGGCTAGAGAAGATGGCAGCGATGGTGTAATAGTCTAGTTGCTACAACATTCCTCTCCAGTGCACAGGGGATTCTAACCTATGTCTCCCACAAGACTGCCCTTACAATCAGCCATGGACTAGTCAAATGGAGGTGAAAAGTATTCTCTACTTCTCCTCTCAAAACTGTGTTAATGCACAGCAAAGAATTCAAGCTGCAAAGGGCCAAGAAAAGAAAGAGATAAATTTTAAAAAAAATTATTTGGTGTTTATAGCACTCAGATAGAAAAGAGTGGTAGGTTATGGTCTCTGCTCCCAACACTTCCTGATTCTATGTCAAACAGCCATTGGATACTATACAGAATCAGTCCTAAGAATAGGGGCTAAAACTTTTAGGCTCCAAGGGCATTTTTACATGTGCTGGGGAGGGCGGGTGGGCTCTGTAATTAGAGCAGCTCAAAGAACTACTCTAATTAAAAGGCAAAGAGCCCAGAGCATCTTGTGTATTGGCACCCCCATGCTTCAAAATCATGGCAGGGGTGCTATATCTAAAGCTCATTGAACAAGGTTTAGGTAAAGCACCCCTGCCACCATTTTGAAACATGGGGACGCTGATACATGAAATGCAGAGGCTGGCTGGAGTGTGGTAATTACCACAGTCCAGCAGGTTCGATTAATTGAGTCTGCTCCGATGCGCTGTAACTACAGTATGTTGGAGCAGCCTCTGGGCTTGTATCCAGGCACCCAAAGTCTTTTACTAGACCTGAAGCTTTATTGTGTTGTGTATATTTTTTCTGGCCTATGGATTAGACATTTTCTTCAGTTTCCACTGGTTGGTTTGTTTTAAGTTTTGGCTGCAACATTTATTCACTACTCTAACATCTTTAAAAAGGTATCTAAGGAAAAGCAGAAGACACAATGGATTAGTCGATTTGGCTATACATCATGATATGGACATAAAACCTAAAGAACATAATTGATTGTTTTGGGAGGAAATCAAAGCAAATGGATTTCATTTTGTAAGGGATTTACTTACTTATACCATGGATGGTCCTTAATAGGATTTGCATGCGTCTGTCTTCTCATTAAAGTCACAAGTTTGTGTTGGTTGTCCCTGCTATGTCACAACAAATGTTCATTTCCTCTTACTGGGCAGGATTGGATCCAGCAGGTGTGCAGTGGTGTGAATGCACCTCCTTTTCAGTCAACCATGCTGTAGGAGAAGCAGCTGGGGACATTTTGAGCCCCTGAAGCAGGAAAGAACTTCTCCACCAGGTTCAGCGGCACCTTTGTAGCAGAGGCGGCTGCTCTCACATCCCCTTTCTGAAATCCTGGATCTGCCCATGCTAGTAAGTATTGGAGATATTGTGCATAGCACAAAGTAAACATTTCCAGGGTGCCTAAAGTAAGACAAGTGTTTGATGCCTATATCTTCTACATGTTTAAAATTGAATGAAATACCATACGTTATATGAAATTCCATATCAAAACTTTAACCATTAATTCATTTCCAGTTGAAAACCAAATTGGTTTAGCTTGCTAAGGACACAGCTCACCAGCCCCACTTACACATCACATGCTGCTGGGGACGAATACAGTTAGTCTCTTGAATAGAGAGATGATAGCCTTCTATCATGCAAATACACTTCTATTTTGTGGCTTGGTAGGAAGACAGAAAGATTCTCTGACCGAGTGCTGCCTTGATTTCACCTGAGCCTTGAACATATCTGCCAGGGAGAGTCAATGGAGATCATTCCATATACCTTGTGGTCCTTTCAATTTCACAAGATGTTCCTTTGGGACTGTGACAAGATAGCCTTGAGGGCAGCTGTGGCACACCCTAGGTGCTACCCTAATCCTGCTAGCACTCCAAGTCCTTTGTGTACCCACCCCTCTATTTGCCTGCCATACTGCGATGTTCTTTCTGTACTGATTGGGAGGCTGCCCCTGAGTCCTGGAGTGATCTGCCTGGTGCCTAACCAACCCAAACTCGGTCCATGGGCACTCCATCAGAACCTCACCAGCACTCTGCCGATGGCTCATGTGCCCAGCTGGAAATGCTCGTGCCCTGCTGGCACTACACAGATTCTGTGGTAACAGCACCTGGCCTTAATTAAACCTTAAGGGCTCTAATCATGGTCTCCAGCAGGTGCATCCTCTCAGCTTAATGAGCAGTCTACTGCTGTTTCTCTGGCTGAGCTGCACTTGTTCCCCTCCCGCACACTGAGGGCTCTGCTCTAATGCTACCCAACTTGCCCTACAGTAGGCACTTGCAGCCATTTAGCTCCCTGGCTATCTGCTTTCTTGCAACTACAGCCCATGTTCAGCTACTTGCACCTGCCTGTGGGCATTGCTGCTACAGTTTCTCTCAAAGTAACAGGAGCCTCTGCCTCAGTGTTACAGGGATAAAAAGGCATTTGTTTCTTTTCTCCTCTTTACTATCCTGAAGGTTAATTTTTCATGGAAAATCCTCTGGCTTTATGAGGATATTCTTGATTAGAGCTGGTAAAGACAGAGAACATGGAACAGTTTTCTGCAGAAAGGAAAAAGAAAAAAGCATGTTTATTAGCTCTGAAGAGTTTTGGAGCAATTTGTTGATTTTCATGAAATCAAAGCAAAAAAAAAAATCAATCATTTTGACTTTTTCATTTCAGCAACATCAAAATGTTTCATTCTGATAAGCTTGTGTGTCAATATCATTTTGATTCATTGTATAACGATATTTCTATTATATTAATGAATTTTTTATTTGATATTTAGTAATATCCTGTTACATCATTATCATAGTGAAATGATTTGACATAAATTCAGTTTTTACATAACTGAATGACCTTTTTTTAAATGCTGGTAATTTGGCTCTTCACTTGAACTTCACTTGGAAATTCCATTTTCTTATTAACTTTATTCCTAGTGGGCCAAAAAGAGACTTTAATTTGATTACTTCTTTGTGTTTCTTAAAATAGTATCGTCTCATACATTCTGTTTTGGGTTTATATAGAGTCAATAGAAGTAATGTCACATAGTCTATTCTTATAGATAATGCTCGGTGTAAATGACAGTGACAATATAGATTAATCTTGGGGGAAAAAAGGAATAAAGTAATATTATGAAATTGAAATGTATTCCAAGTTAAGCTTATGAGCAACATTAACTATTTCAGCTATTACTGAAATGCAGGTGCAGAATTATATTAATAGTATTTTACTTGCTTACTACAGTAGGGAACTAATTCCAGTTGCCAAACAATAATAAAGTGTTGTTAAGTAAGATATTACATTGGAGAATAGTGGTTCACTTTCTAATGTTTTTTTCACTTTGCAAGTGAATGGGTGAAGAGACAGAAAATATTCCAAAACTATTAAAAATACTATTACAGTATAAGCATACTACAAAAATGATGATGCACATGTTTAAAAACAGGAATTATGTTGCATAAATGGTATGCAAAACAGATAACTAACTTCAAATGCTTAAGTATGTATGTGTGTGTTTGTAACCTAACAAACAGTAGAAAGCAAACCAAAGATGAGTCCAAGTCCCAAAGCACCATTCCATATTTTTCGAGGCTCCCAGTGTCAACAGCTTTGGTTCAGAGCTGTCTCCATAGCATAGTAGGTTGTGTGCTGTAAATTTGCAGTTTTGTTGAAAACAATAATATGTTATTTCCAGTGCTTTCTGCTGTCTTAGTCTGTATGTTGGCTTTAGCAATATTATATTACTACTGATTGTTATTTTACAGGTCTATTTTATGAAACAGCAAGAAACTGTACATTTGGTTTTACTACTAAAAATGCAGGTGCACATATATTTTGCACAAGATGAAGTTAAACTTTCAGCCTAACTTGTAGGTACTTCCAGTAATCTAATACTTGCAAGTTAATTTTTGCATTAATTAATATTCCCTTGGCATCTGAGAGCATATGCTGCAATAGTTTAAAGATGTATAACTTTATTACCGCAAATCACAACATCAATGATGCATGTTTTAGTAGGCACAGTGATATTTAACAGAACTTAATAGTTACAACCACCATATTTAATCTTCATTGCATAACAATGTTTAATGTAGCTGAAGAGAACAGCAACTAGTGCAGTTTTAGAAAGATCTAGAAGTCAGTTAGATTTATTTGGCAATCATGCAGTGCAGCACTCCATCTCTGATTCAGCAATTTTACTCTTTCTCTGTATATTTTTCTGGTAAGTGACTTAAGTTGTGTAGCCCCCAAGTAAACTACTTCTAGTGTGACAAAGAACATTAATGAAACTGCTATATCTTCCAAGAGAGATTTTTTTTGACAACTGCCTCTTTCTATCTCTATAAGGCTTTAAACAGGCATCATCCTGCTTAAAGCCTTAGAACAGGATCAGCTGAGCTGTGTCCCAGTACAGCTGATCAGCTTCACTGAGCACCATAGACATATCTGTTGTCCTGAGTGAGGGTGCCTCTGCAAGCAGGGAAACCCAGACAGACACTGCCAGGGCCTAAGGGGCCTGATCCCACAGGAGAATTATTGGGACACAGGATCAGGCTCCTGCTGGAAGTGCCTTCCTGGAGTGGCTGGAGACTATAGACAGCTCCGGGCTGCCTCTGCACTCCAGCCAGAAAGCAAACATACATCCATAGCAAAAAAAGCAGCACCTATGTTTACTGCCTATTGTTGTGGCCACAATTTTGGTTATTTGTGGCACAACAAGGGGCCTGGCCATCTGCTTGCTTTGTGCTACAATAAAAGTGTTTATGGTGTCACAAAGGCAATGTCTGTTTGCAAGCCTTAAGTGTCAAAGAATAGACTGGTATGTGGAGATAAAATCTTCTCATCTCTCAGCAGTTGGCAGAGTAGGTTGGTACATCTCCAGGATTACTATATATTTTCCTTTCTCTAACAGCTGTTCCACCCATTTCTAACAACCCCTTTTTCACTTGAGGGGTATATAATATTAGACATTCACCATCCTATTCCACCCACTCACTGGAAAACTGGTAGTCTTATAACTATTAAATGTGCCTCTGTAAAACCAAAAAAAAATTAAAAATCAGTCAGTGCAAGGAACCATTTATATGAGAGAGAAATCTAGATTCTTGCTAGGATTTCATCAATGTGTAATCTCAATTCTAATCCACTTTATTGATTTTTGCAACATAAGAAATTATGATCCTTCTACTTGTCTGGTATGTTTGTTTGTAACTAGATTATTCACACTCCAGAGCAGTCAGTCTCCCATTCAAGAGACAGCAACGGTGAAATTAAGAGTCGTAAAACTTCAGGTATGAACCAAAGGACATCATTTTTAAAAATTAAAATGTATAATTAATGTATTTTTTGAAATATAATGGGACAAGTTCTCAGTGCAGCTTTTTCTTCTTTTCAGTATGTTGCTGGAGCTCTTCTCCAGATTCACCCTAACTAAAAGTAGCTGATCACTATCACTTCCCAGTCTGCCCTCCCAGATTAAGTCAGAAGGATAAAGAGGAACACACAGAAAAGCACACAAACACACTCTTTTCTTAAAGTAGCCAGAAGGTGGAAGTGAGGGAACTTCATTAGCCAATGACTGTTTTGAACAATGGAGCCACTAAAAGCATGATCAATAAACGCACCCTGGAAAAACTCCACATTTGCTTCCAGCACTAGTGGGTGGCTGAGTTTCTTCTTATAGCACTGACCCACGATGTTGCCAGTATAACCTTTCATTGACATCATTTAGTATCTTTCATTTATTTTCCCTTATTCCTGAGCAGCCTCCCGGCTAGTGTACAGGTACCCTGTAGCTTTAGACTCCCTCACTTCTGGTAGCAGGGAGTAGGGATCATTATCATCACCCACCAAATTATTCCTTGTGCTACCTTTATCAGCTAGAGAACAGAAAATTTAAATCACAATAAATTAATATGAAAAAAAATTTGAACAAGATCGTAAATGGGACATTATGTAAAGATCAACATAACATAAAGTTGAATCTTTAGCAAACAAGATAATGGAAGTGATAAGGACATTTCACAGTATATTAATAATATATCCCATAAGTAGCCAAGATAAAATTACTTATGGAAGCCCATTAACAAAGTTAGTCTAGAATTACTAGTCATTTTAAACATCATATACGGGCATTTTGCTGATGGAATACTATGCTTTTTTCATCTAAGACTTTAGTTGCAGGTTGAAAATAGTGAAAACTTATATTGAATAGATCATGCATACTTTTTTATCTGACAAATGTGTTACTCCAACATTATGATCATTAGATTACTATTTTGAAAATTGTGAAAATATTAAAAAACTAAAAGGAAATAGCTAAAAACCTAAAAAACAAAAGAACACAATTTCCTTAGCAGATATCCATAACATTTAACATTCCCGTACTCATCATTAAGTGAATTTTCAAGTCACCTTGATTAAAGTGGGACCATATTATTTCAGTTTTTAAAGGTTCTGCAGTTATAAAGAACACGATTATAACAAAATCTAGGAGCTGAAAGTTTTACCAATGTCATTAAAATAGTACTGTATAAAACATGGATGTAAAAGTAGCTGAAGATACTTTATAGTGCAATAACAACTTTAAAATTCTTATTCCATTTCTACCAACTAAAGAAAGAAGCAGCTACTGTCCATTGCACATTATACTTACTTATTAGTTGCCTCAAACTAATAAGAAGGACGCTTTAGTGAAAAGAAAGGCAACTTTTAGCCGTTTACTGATTTTTTTATAAAAAATAGTTTCCTCTACATGCAAATCCATAAAAAGAACCTTAGGAAACATTTTAATACAACAAATATTAAATGGATAAATTGTTAACTAACAGAGCATTCTACCTTCAAGGAAAAGAAAGACTGTCCATCTCACCATGTTGATAGGTCACAGAATTGGACCAGATCTAATGTTCTTCTAAAAGCAAAATTATCATTGCCAAATTACTTTATTGCTGATTATGCTGAGACGTGCCATAGAACTGTGTCATAGTTTCATAGATGTTAGGGTCAGAAGGGACCTACTAGCTCATCGAGTCTGCCCCCCGGCATAGGCAGGAATGAGTGCTGGGGTCAGATGACCCCAGCCAGGTGTCTGTCCAATCTCCTGTTAAATACCTCCAAGGAAGGGGACAGCACCATCTCCCTTGGAAGCTTATTCCATATTTTGAAAACTCTCACTGTAAAGAATATTTTCCTGATGTCCAATGTGAATTTGCTTTCTTCCAGTTTGTGGCCATTATTTCTAGTTACTCCAGCAGGTGCCCTGGTAAACATTACATCTCCTATTTTTTGCTGCCCCTTCTGATGAGTTTGTAGGCAGCCATGAGATCTCCTCTCAGCCTCCTCTTGTGGAGGCTGAAGAGGTTCAGGTCTCCCAAATTGGTTTACATAGGGTTTTTTCTGTAGGCCTTTAACCAGACGAGTGACTCTCCTCTGAACCCTCACCAGGCCATCCACATCCCTCCTGAAGTGTGGTGCCCAAAACTGAACGCAGTACTCCAGCTGCGGCCTGACCAATGCCACATAGAGGGGAAGTATCACTTCCCTAGATCTGTTTGTGATGCACCTACTTATGCAAGAAAGGGTGTGGTTAGCTTTACCTATCACCTCGTTACACTGTTGAGAGAGAACCATATTGAACAGTAATTGAATTCAAGGATTCTGTTATTGCACTTTAATATTCTGCAGCGGGACCTGGAGTCCTTTAAGACTCCCACAGCACCACCACAGCCCACAGCACCTTTCCTCACCCCACAGAATGGTCTCTCCCTCCCTCGCCCCCGCCCCCAGCTGGGAAGAGGCTCATGCTCAGGAAAACCATTACAGGGGCTCAGCCGGCAGGGGCATGGCCAGATGCCACTGACTGGGCAGATCCAGCCAGTGGAGGGACTTTGTCTGGCTCCCAGTGGGTCCCTCAGTCCTGCCTGGCTGAGGTGCCACACCCTGGGCATGCAGCTGGGCTGTGGCTGCTTTGCAGCAGGACTGCCTTTCTTGGCAGCCTGGCCACAGCAGCTTCTTTGCTGCTGCCTCTGGCCCCAACCCCATGGTACAGGCAAGGACCATCACAGCCCTGAAGACCGTGCGCCCTGCGCTGGCTCCAAGTTTGCCTGTCTAGGCTGAGCAGTGGAAGCATTGGATAGAAACTATTACTCAGTGCAGGACAGCTCCTCCCCCTGCCAAGAAAGGCAGTGCCACCACAGAACAGGCCCAGCCCAGCTGCATGCCCAGGGGGTGGCTCTGTCTACCCTGTAGTGGGGCCCCCTTTTGGGAGGGGTCTCGCACCACTGACATTATGACAGGGGCTGCTCCTCCCCCCAAGGGCCCTGCCCCCCCCCCCCCCCCCCGCTGCAGTAGCCAGGTGGGGGTCCCTGGGTGGGGCAGGGATGGAAGTTATTTCCCCTCCCTCTTTTGTCTGGCAGAGGGTACAGCAGGTGGCTTATTCCCCTACAGAGAGTGAGTACAGTGGCGATGGGAGGCAGACCTGACTGCCAGTGGGGTAGAGGGGAGACTAACTCCCACCCTTGCTCCCCTCTGCCTCAGGGCCCTGGTGCCCCACTGCGGCAGCAGCAAGGGGGGAGCACCCAGCCGACCCAGCTCAGATCCCTGTCGGTGGAACAGGGAGGGGAGAATTAAACCCCTCTTTGGCCACCTGGGGAGTAGAGGAGAGGGGCCAGCCCAGCTGGGCTGGAGCAGAGACCCCAGTCCAGAGAGCATGCCGGGATGCTGGACGAGTCTGCTTTAACTTAAACCAGGAGGGGTCTGGGACAGACAATGCATAAACCAGTTTGGGCCAAATCTGTTAAGTCTGATACTACATTTAGCCCAGTTTATTTGAAACTGGTTTATGTGCACTGAATGTCTGTTCTGTTTCAGGTTTAAACCAGTTTCTGATCACTTAAACCAGTTTATGTGTAATGTCTGTCCTTAGCCTAAGAAATCCTTGCCTCTTGCATAATTACTTGACCATCATGGCTACAGCATCGCTCTTACAATACCATAAAGAATAGGGGAAATTTTCTAGCAGTGGGTGGTATTAGGCTGTGGAATCGTCTCCCAAGGTAAGTGACAGAGCTACTACAATCCTCATCATTTCAGGAATTCATTTTTAACTGTCAAGGCATATGGGGTGATTATCCCAGATTTAGGAAGGTAACATACCTGGGAAAATGAATGCTATTTAAATATTTGCACTCTGGCTATGAATAATAGCCAAATGTGAATGAAGGGTCATTTATCCAGTATTATTAGGGGCATTTTTAATATCTTTGATTTCTGTTATACTGTTTTTGGTTGATCACTTGTAGAAAACACTAGGTTGTCCAAATTTTTGTATACTTTTATTAAACCCCGCAAAAAGAATTAGATAAAATCTGTGATTAGGAAAGTCTTTCAGTATTATCAGAAGTTAGACATCATGTGGGAAAATAATGACCTACATTATCATTATTATTCTAGTTCTATGCCTGTCCTAAGCATGCCTAATTCTGCGCTGATTCCAAGATGTAGTCAAATAGTCATTATGGACTAGACTGAGAATACAAAAATGATTTTAAAAAAGGACATAATTAAATTAAAAGACTCTTTTAAAGCAAAGTTTCAGAGGGATAGAATACACTGAATAATGCATTAGATACATGAAATAAAATTAGAAATTTATCCAAAAGTTAATGATGATTAAATAAACTGGATGTAGTTTGGGACATTCTGCTGATTTTAGCAATATACTTTTTATAGAAGGCTTGAATGTCTCCATGCAATTTTTTTATTATACATGTGCATTTATTTTTAAGGAGATTTTCTAAAATGTACGCAGTATTGCAGCAAGCAATAAACCACTCCTATTATTAATGCATTAAATTACAGAAATATTATGTTGTTTGTCCCTCATAGTTACAGAGAAAGCATTTTTTTTTAAAGGAGCCCCACACTAAACTGCAATCTGATTCTACAATTACAACTCCTTTTTTTCTCTAGGAGTTGGTTTCCCCTGTATTGTATTTTTGTGGGGAGATATTCTAGATATGTGCCCCACCATTCACAGACACAGGGCAAAAGAAAATATTGAGATGTGTACTTAAAAATAATATTAAATAAAAGAAATAAAAATCTGTCCAATATTCTCAAGATCCTTCTTAAAAATGTGCAGCCTTCATTTTGTAGACTTATTTCATTCAAACTGCATGCAGCTGTACCCAACACAAATCAAGACAGATGCAATCATAGCAATGTTACTGGCCATGGTAATAAAAAAAAAAAAAATCTAACTTTCAGTAGCAAGAAAAACCCATGATGAGAAGATATGGGCAATTAAGAGGGATACAATTTAAATACATGTTAATAAAACAGCAATCTAAAGCAATCCATGGCAGAATAGTGGGGAAAGCAGTTTATATGACAAGAATATTATAGAGGAGGAAAAAAACTTTTGGGCTCCATAGTAAGCCTTATTCAGGCAGTACAAGCTCATTAAAAAGAAAAATGTTATATGGTGTAATGTAGAAAATAAAAAAGAATATTTATATTATATAATGTGCCAAAACATGAAAGAGACTTTTGGCTTGGAAGCATGTGTGTGTGTGTGTGTGTGTGTGTGTGTGTCTACATCTCTATATAAAATGCACACTTTCAAGCCAATATATGCTTATTCACACACACACACACACACACACACACACACACACACACACACACACACACTGAAATAAGCAAATAAGTATACTATTTTCTACTTTTTCTAGTTTTTAATGGGAACCAAAATGTCTGTATATACATACATTTTGATAAATAAAGAAGTAAAGTTAGGAAGTCACTTGACCACAGTCTTCAACAGGGGTGGGCAAAATGTGACCCACCAGGCCATTCTATCCGGCCCATGGGGCCCCTAAAAAATTTGGAAAATTAATATTTATGTGTCCCTGGCTGCCTGTTACGCGGCCCTTGGCTTGGCCAGACTCAGTAAGTGGCTCTCTGCCCAAAATAACTGCCTGCCCCTGGTCTACCAGCACTCTATAAAGAGAATGTATCTCATTAGGGTTCTAACTTTGGAGACCTAATAAGTTCCAACATCTGGAATTTGAAGCTAGGAAAAATTAAAATTAGAAATTATATTGTGCAAGCTTTTAACTATAGTGCTATAAATCATTGGAAAAAAACTTATGAAGTGATGTGGTAGAATCTCTATCACGAAGTGTTTATAATTTTTTTTCTATTAGGGTGTCTTAGTTCAACAGCAAGTTGTTTGTACCAATGGATGAATTACTGGATGCAATTCTATAACTTGTGTTATTTAGGCAGTTACAATAGTTTTTTTGGCACCTATGGAAGTAATATATGGATGAGTAGTCCTGAAAGAAATTCTGCTTGTTACTTAAGATTTACATTGTTGTTTTTCCCCCACCTGCTTTCTAGGCCTGTGTGAAGCAGCTAGTATTCACTTCGGATTCAGATTCAGCTGATTTGGGGGACAGTGATTCAAATCACTGTCTCAAATCAATTCAGCTGAATCTGATGCGGAGACTCAGCTGCTGCCAAATTGGCTGAATTGGAGAGGCCTCATCCCCCACCTGCTCTTCCAGCCCTGTCAATAGCTGCCCCGCCAGGCCCCACCTCCTGGCTCTTTAAAAAAAAAAAAAAAAAAAAGCCCCACACTCACTGGCTTCTGCCAGGCAGGGCAACAACCCCCACTGCCCCGTGCTGCATGGGGGGCTTTTGTCATGAGCCCCCATCCCCCTCTCACTCTCCCAGACCCAGCAACTTGTTTAAAAAATAACCAAAAAACCCCCTCCATTCACCAGATGCTACCAGGTGGGGCGGGGAGGTGGTTCCCACTGTCCCATGCTATGTAGAGGACATGACCTAAAACTGCACCCTGCTGGGAGTGAGTGGCCTGGTGGGGCTCCCAGTGGTATGAGAGTACCCAGGAAATTCCAGGCCAGTTACCACCCTGGTGAAAGGTGGGTTGGGGCGCCTTAACCCCTAGCCCCCACGACTGGGTGGGTTACCCTTTGTTTGGAGGGCCCAGAGGGTGGACCCTCAGAGAGAGAGAGAAAAAGGCCATAGACTCAGGCCTGTCTAAACTTCCCCCGACTGGTCCATGCTGGGGCCAGGACCAGAAGGGTTGAAGGGCCAGGGGCCCACAGCAAGGAACGCCCAAGAGCTGCGGGCCTAGGGTTCCGACTGGCCTGGAGGTGGGCCAGGGCTAGTGAGCTGAAGGTCCCAGTGGGGGGAATCGCACCCAAAGGGGAAGCGGTTCA
>NW_005842106.1:1922657-1932853 GCF_000455745.1 Alligator sinensis
ACCTGAGGGGAGGAATCCAGGCTGGGTTCAATTAGGAGGATTCTGGGGCCCAGTGTGGGGGGCGGTGATTAGAGGAAAATCTAGATACCATCTGCAAGGCTTGGGCTGCAGTGTAGGGGAGGAATGGAGCCACAGATAGCACCCCCTGGCATCGGGGCAAGAAATGGGCAGCCTCCTGCTTAATTACATTTATTAATCAATTAACAACAAGGCATGGCAGGAGAGAAGGTGGGCAGTTTGCCCAAAGAAGCCCCGTTACACCATTGTAGCAGCCGGTGAGTGTGGATTTGTTGTTTTTCTAAAGAACCGGGAGCTAGGGCTGGGCGGGGCAGCCATGAGGGGGTGGGCTGGGAGAGTGGGTGAGGGATGGTGGATTGGGCAGAGCCCCCTGCACAGTGTGGGGCAGTGTGGGGCAGCAGGGATTGCCCCCCCCCACCTGGCAGCAACCAGTGAGCCTGGGGTTTTTCCTTTTTTTTTTTTTAAAATAAGCCGGGAGCTGGGGCTGGGTGGGGCAGCCATGGGAGGGGGACTGGGAGAGCAGGCAGGGGTTGGGGGTGCTCAGTGGGGCTGGGGGATCAGGCAGGGGATGAGGCCTAGCAGGGGTCTCCCTATGGTCTCCTCCTCCAGTCTCCCCTCCCCCGCCCCCTACTTACCAGTATAGAGTCCAGGTCCAGCTCCCTGTGGCAGCGAGCAGGGACTGCCTGAATCACCAAAGGTCTCCAAATCTTTTCTGAATTGATTCAAAGAACTTCAAATAGGTTTGGACCTTTTAATTGGTTTCCAGATTCGGTTTGGATTCGGAGATTTGGCTGCTGAATCAGGCCAAATCTCCTCCAAATAAAATCAGCACCTGAAGATTCACACAGCCCTACTGCTTACCAGGGCAAGAGATAACCTTATTGCCAGACTCTGTAATATTTAAACAGGATATAAGGAAAAGTGTTCCTCCACATCAGATTGGCAGTCAGTAAGATAGAACGGGTCAGCTAACTCAATGTATCCTCAAAGTTGGCAGTTCTTATGTGTAGCTGTCAGAAAGCTGAGAGTGGACTGGGCTGAAATCCCCTATCCAACCACCAGGGCAGGCTTGGAGGAGAACATTTTGAAAGGATTCCACATATATCACAATATGGGTAGCTGGATACATCACAATATGAATTTGCAGTATCAGAAACCCTAATGAATGTTTCTGAGGCTAGAGAAATGTTTTTAAACAAGCTTGCCCATGGTCAAGTTGATTGTAAATTTAATTGGCTAATATGCAAGCATGGATATTCTAGTTATTTCTGGTAACTGGCTGTCACAGAGCACGGAGGTGCCCTGTTCCTAGAGAGGGGAAAACTGCCAGGGAAAGAGCCCTAGCAAGGAATAAGGAGCCCAGCTGGGGGTTGCCAGGGCAACCAGAAGGTCAGCTGACTGAAAGGGGCAGGGCCTGGCTCCTATATCCGGGCCCCTCCCCCCCCCCCCCAGCCACAGAGGCAGGAGCTCCCCAAGCCAGGATGCGAGGAGAAGCCTAACTGCATGTATAGCTTGACCTGAGTTGAGCAATGTTGTTTTAGCTGGGCAGCTTTAAGTTATGTTATAGCCTAGGGGCTTGTGTTTTGCTTTGTTGTTGTTATCACCTGTGGTTTGGGTGAGGCTATAAGGGGATGGAGGAGGCCTCATAGGAGACTCACAGCGGAGTGTGAGGACCCCAGTGCCAGCGAGGGCGCAGCATACGGGGTGCATAGACCCCAGCTCCAGAGAGGGGCATTTGAGAAGCCCCAGGGTGGGCGTGGTGAGCCCAGAGAGGGGGCCATGTTGAGAAGCCCTAGTGTGGGTGTGGCAAGCCCCAGAGAGGGGACCCTATTGAGAAGCCATAGTGTGGGCGTGATGAACCCCAGAGAAAGGAGGCACTATTGTGAAGCCCCAGCGTGGGCACGGAGGGCCCCAGGAGGGGGCCGCATTATTGAGGAGCCCCAGTGTGGGGCGCGGAAGACCCCAGAGTGTGGGCCGCATTGTAGATGAGGCCCGGAGAAGAGGGCACAGAGTGAGATCGGTGCTAGGGCTCACCCTGGCCCTGAGGGAGCATGTATCCAAGGAAGGAGGGCCCAGAGAGACCAAGAAGGGGCCAGATAGTGATAGAGCTGAGACAACGGCTATTCCATCGGTGAGGTGTGGACTGCGGTGTAGGGGAGGAAACAGAGCTGCAGATAGCGCTCCCTGGCAACAGGGCAGTACAATGGCAGCCTCCCGCTAATCAACATCAATTAATTAATTAACAGCAAGACGTGGCAGGAGAGAAGGCGGGCGGTTGCCTCAGGAACAGGTATGGGGGCCACATTTTAGCTCGGCCCAGAACGGCCACCTGTTACACTGGCACTGAGGAATCTTTTAATAAAGCATTTTTGAAAAGTAGGATTTGTACAGTAAAAATGTGTAGCAAATTTTCAACATCTTGGATCTATGTTCATTCTAGACAGAATGATAATGGGCTGATTTGATGAATCAGTTAGCTGCAAAGGCTCCAAAAAGGTTGACCTATGGAAGAAATATACTGATGAGTACTCCTGAAATAAATTCTAATTCTAAAATGATAGATTATAAAGGTTAGTTGGGGCGGGGGAGGAGAGTTTGTTTGTTTTTATTTTACATATTTTTCATTTGAGTGCTTTACACAGTTTTTGACTTGATTACCTATGACAGTGGAAAACTCCTCTCCACTGCTTTCCTCTTTCTTTATGCAAGCTTGGGACAAGCATCAGGTATTGGCCAATGGTGGAATAAAAATGGCATTTGACTAAGTATTGAATAACAGGCTTCAGCGCCAGAAGCTTCCAGTCCTGATGAAAAAAAATTATGGAGTGGTGAGTTTGGATGTCCTGATTTATAGGCACCTAGGCAACTGATCCAAGACAAGATCAGCAATGGACAGAACAACCTGGAATCTCCCAGCACTGGACAAAGACAAAATGGCCAGTGGCCTCAAGGTAAAGGTTTGGAGCAAGGTGATAAACAACCTGGAATTCAGTGATGACACTGATTTGCTAGAGCGGGAAAATAAGGGCTTGTAGAGTCAGGACTGGCAAACAACTTAGGCTGTATATCAGTGTGAACAAGACAAAGATGCTCTTCTTTCTAAGGAGAAAAGAAGAGGCATGTACAGATATTAAAGTAAGTAGTAGCCATATAGACCAAGCTTTTCACATGGGTATCTCAAAAGCCTTATTACACAGGACAGCAATGACTCTAATGGGGTTGTGGGGAGGATAAAACTCGCATAAGCAAATCTGGTTAACCTGGAGAGACAATGTGTGACTGGTTTCGTACACATTGGCCTTGTCTACACATGCAAATTTAAGATGCATTAGCCATTTTTAAGGTGCATTAAGGGTGCAGGTCTACATCTATGTGCCTTTAATGTGCCTTAACAATGGTGATTTTAGGTTACATGCATCTAAATTTAATACCTACAAAAGCAGGTATCAAATTTAGGCACAAATAACTCAAGCACATTAACGCACATATAGATGTGCTAAGGCACATTAACGCTGTGTATGCCGACTGACTTAGGGCTAACTTTAGTCCCAAGTCTGTCTGCATACTGCGTTAATGTGCCTTAGCACATGCATGTGTAGATATGTGCCTAAATCACCTGAATGCAAATGCGCATTAAGTTTAGGTGCATGTAAAAGAAAAGCATGTGTAGACACACCCTGTGTTAACTATATGACAGAGGAAGGAAGGCTTTTCATTTAACCTATTATTTATTAGATTTATAGTTATATATATGCTGGCAGGAATTAGAAATCAGGTAGAAAAGCAGATGAAGGATCTACTGAAATATATGAGAAACATAAGCTGTTATATAAAAAATAATTCTGAGGAAGGAACTGAATATTGTTTGGCCTATGAGTGTAGGGGTAGTGTCTGACATTCAACTTCACACTTACAAAGTACATGTAGCTGGCCTGGCATGGTGGCATGGCTGCTGCTCTGACTGCTGTTCCCAAGAGAGGCCTGATTCTTGCTGAGACTCTTTCCAGCCATGAGTTGATGGAGAATTTGCCTCTGTGGGACACAAAACAATGCCCAGTCTGGGCGTTCACCCTGTTTGGCTTGTACTGTCCTTGGGAGATTTTCCACCCCTACGCTCCCACCACAGGCCTCCGTGTATTTTTACTATTTCACCCTGTTTGGCTTGTGCTGTCCTTATGTGCCTGTTGACATGACCCTTATGGGGTCTGGATTGGGAGATCCTCCACCCCTATACTCCCACCACAGGGCTCTGGCTCCGGCTGTAGCATTGACTGCACTCTGACCCTTAGGCTAGCCTGAAGAGCCCCTTAACAGTAAGTCCCTTGCTTCATACTGGGGATCCTTGACAGTCCATTTTATATGAAAATAAAAAAACATGGGCAGTGCCTTTCACCCACTTACAGCATGTGTCCTGTTGTCCAGGGGACTCTCCCTTCATTTCTGGCTCCTTGAGGGATCCAGCCAATCAGGGCTGGTACTCTCTGCCCAGCTGCAGCTCACAATTCCTAGAGGAGAAGGACCCACATGGGATAAGTCAGGGGCAGGCCCCCCTTGCCAGCATCTGGGTGTCTCCTTCCTGGAATTTTGGGCTGCCGCACAAGCAGCGAGCCCAACAGCACCCAGCACTTTGGCTGTGACATGGGTGGCCAGGAGGGACCTTCACCAGCATGCAGGTATGGGAGAGGGTGCAAGTGGGGGGGCTGTCTCCTCCTGACCCTCTCGTCCTATTACAGTGCAGTTAAAATGCAACTAGACAAATGTTCAAAATGTTTAGCATGTGTTAAGTGCCCTCAAGGCACTGCAAAACTCTTCCTTCTCAAGTGAGGGTTATTTCCTGTCTTGTCCTACTTTAATAAGTTATGACATCCCAACAATTTGCAACTATTGCAAGTGAATGGTGAAACCACCCTAACACGTACTAGCTTTAAAGTGTCACAAGATGACAATGATTTGCAGCTTTTGCAATTGAACATGTGACAAGGTCTTTGATCATTTTGTTTCTGTGGATGACCGGTGGCTTAAAATATTCTTGAAATCATTACTAACCCCTCAATTTCCTCTTTCTGGGCTGTCCTTCTCCCTGCCTATCATTGGCCTTTATCCCAAAGTGAATGAGAAAACGACATACTTTTTCAGGAAGCAGGAATCTGGCTGCTAGCCTTGGAGGGCTGTATGTCCTCACCAAACTTACCTTGTCCTCCTCACTTTTTCACAGTATAAGAGCATGCTTTTAGCCAAGAAATGTGGCAGGAAGCAGGGGCCTAACAGGATGCCTGATTACCCTGGGCAGCAGTAGTGCACGAGGCCGTGTCACTGGCTGCACTACCGGTGACACAGCAGCAGACAGTTTGTCAACTCAGTTTTTTCTGTTATGGCGTTGGTGCCAGGGCCTGGTGCCTTGGTTGCCCCACCTTTTACTACACTACTGCATTCCACATGAAGCCATGGGACATTTGTTTATGGTCAATAATATCATCTTATTGTCTTACTAATCTTGTTAATTTTAATTACAAATATTTATTGAAAAAACTGTAACCAACTGTTGAGCTGGACATACATTTCTGAATTCATTTTAATGGGTTATCCAGACATGGTGACAGGGTGTGCTGTGTGGCAGAACTTCCCAACAGTGAGTGTGGGCAGTGGGAAAGATGGTGAAATAAAAATTGTTGCTATGGGTGGTAACACACAGGTCTGTGGTACTAGAGAAGAAACTGAAAGACTGATTCTGGCTGTGGAAAGTCCCAAACTAATGTCAAATTGGAGAAATGACAACTATATTTCTTGAGTAGTGACTCCTTTCCTTGAGGACAAGCTTCTGCCTTGACATGTATTTTAATACTGGGTGCACTGACTGACTGGCATATCTAACCTGGAGCTGAAAACAAAATGTGATTTCTGGCCTCAGTTCCCTTGTAAATGCCATTAAAGACCAGCTGCTCCCCGATCTCCACTTTGCAGAATGCACACATTCATTCTCCTTGAAGTGCAGTCTGGGGTGTGAGTGGCTGAAGAAAGCCTGAGGAGGGATTTAGCTCACAGTGACATTTACAAGGAAGCTTAAGTGACGAGGCCAGTGTTCATGGTCAGCTTCAGGGTGGGCACATGAGTCAGTCAATACACCAAGGGCATCACGTCCAGCAGGGTGTCAATTAGTAGATGTCACTTTTCCATACACTGTGTATTAAACAACAGGATTTTTCCTAGCCTGCTTCATGTGTATTTCTGTCTTAAAATGTTAATGAACCATCATTCTTCCCCTCATCTGATACACAGCTACTCTCTGAATTAAAAGCTAGGTCTGAGACAGAAAGATTAGCTCTAGATCTCCATAGAATTTGGATGCAACTTTTCATTTGGAGGGATAACTGCAGAAGGTTTACTGCAAAATTTGTATGCCACTGGCAATTGCACAAATAAGCTTTTGGGATGGAGTCACTCCCTTTTAGTGTTATAATGCATTAACAACTGTTTGCAGCCCTACATCTCAAGTATCATCCTTTAGCTTAGAGTAATCTTCAAACACTATGGTATACGTCTACAAAGAAGGAAGGGGAATTGATTGTGGTAGGAAACAAAGCACAAAGTTCCTTTCAGTCACTGGAACCATACTACAGTTGTTAGAAGTTCATTATTCAGCAGGTGCCCTTCAGAGGGCAATCTTATCATATCTTGTCTAAATTAAACTGAGTTTCTCTAGAAAGATTTTACAGGTTCATGTAGTTTGTCAGAGATTTAGACTCTATTGAAAACTATTTCATAGTTTCATAGTTGGTAGGGTTGGAAGGCACCTGAGCAGATCATCAAGTCTGACCCCCTGCCATGGCAGGAAAAAGTACTGGGGTCAAATGACCCTGGCAAGGTGTTCGTCTAACCTCCTCTTAAAGACCCCCAGGGTAGGAGCCACCACCACTTGGCTTGGAAGTTGGTTCCAGATCCTAGCCGCCCTGACTGTGAAGTAGTGCTTCCTGAGGTCTAGTTTGAATCTACCCTCTGCCAGCTTGTGACCGTTATTTCTAGTCACTCCTGGTAGTGCTCGGGGGAACAGGGACTCTCCCAATGCCTGCTGGTCCCCCCTGACTAGTTTGTAAACGGCCACTAGATCCCCCCTCAGCCTTCTCTTGTGGAGGCTGAACAGGTTCAGGTCCCATAGCCTCTCCTCCTAGGGCCTGCCCTGCTGCCCCCTGATCATGCGGGTGGCCCTCCTCGGGACCCTCTCAGTGCTGTCCACATCCCTCCTGAAGTGCGGCACCCAGAACTGGATGCAGTACTCCAACTGTGGCCTGACCAGTGTTGCATAGAGGGGGAGGATCACCTCCTTGGACCTGCTTGAGATGCATCTGTGGATGCTTGACAAGGTGTGGTTGGCCTTCCTGACCGCATCCCCACACTGCCGGCCCATGTTCATTTTGGCATCAATAATGATTCCAAGATCCTTCTCTGCCTCTGTGCTGAAGAGAAGGGAGTTCCTCAGCCTGTAGGTATGCTGCTGGTTCTTCCTTCCCAGGTGCAGCACCTTGCACTTGTCAGTATTAAAACCTACCCTGTTCTCATCTGCCCACCCTTGTAACCTGTCTAGGTCCAATTGCAACCTATTCCTCCCTTCTAGCGTGCCCACATCCCCCGACATCTTAGTGTTGTCAGCAAATTTGAATAGGGTGCTTTTTACCCCCTCGTCCAAGTCACTGATGAAGATGTTGAACAGCGCAGGTCCGAGGACCGAGCTCTGGGGGACCCCACTGCCCACATCCCTCCAGGTTGAAAATGATCCATCCACCACCACTTTTTGGGTCTCTTGAAACAAAGTGAACAAACTCAGGAATGTCAGAACTGGAAGGAAAAGGTATGGCATGTATACAGTTTCAAACTCAGTGCCATTTTTAGTGCATGAATATGTGAAAGTCTTTAAAAGTCACGTAGGATTTTCCTATCTTAACTCCAGAATTGAAAACAAAAATGCGGTGTGCTCTTTCAAACACATACCATATTGCACTTATTTTAATCCAAAGCAGACCTATTTTTATATTGGATTATAGACTCCTGTGTAATTGTTCAGTCTTGGTTTATGAAGCAAGCAGATTCTGTATATATCTGCAGCTGACATGGAAGCTGGATGAAACTGTTACTAGAGGTTTTTTTAAGGTGTTAGTCGAATAGAAAAGGAAACACGGAAAGGTTTCCATAATACCTTTTTTGAGTCTTAAAAAGTAAAAATACTGGAAGGGGTTCATTTTAACAGCTCATCCAGAGGAGATTTTTAAATTCATTTATTAGTGAGTATACATTTAATTTTCATTCTATATCCAGCAAGGGAGAGAGAGAAAATCTTGACAATGTATTGTTGAGTACAACTACTACACATCCAGTGCTAGGGAAAAAAGGCTAACAAAAGGATGTTCTTTAAAAAGAAATTAGTTTCTATGCTGCATTCTAATATAAAATGAAAGCAATGATATTATTTTCCAATAACACATGCCTTCTTCCTTCAGGGAATAAAACATAAAAGGAGTAGGGGCCACATTCAGAGGCAATTTTGGGTAGACCTGGCATAGCAGATTTTTGGTTAATTGCCAATAGCAACAAATCTGGAAAAAAATAATTTAAGGGTTGGGCTGAATCCAGAATTTTAATTTTTTTTTTTTTTTTAGTGAATCGGAAAAGACAAAAAATAATTCATTTAAAAATATTGACACATTTTGACCCTTCCCAACTTGAAACAGGAAGTAGACTGGTGGTTATTTTGACTTTTAATTTTCTTCATCATTGCAGGGAAGAGAGAGAGAGTGTGTATTGATCCGAATGAAAATATACTGTTTAACTCAACTAAATAAAAAAACCAAAAACAAACAACTCTACAAGAATGAAGGCAACTGAAGCAAGAATGAGTGGGAGAAGGGGACTCTTCACTGTTCCAGGTATCACTCCAAGATTTGAGAACACTTCACATGGATGATGGGTAAACCAGATGTGGAGAAGAGAGAATGGTATCCTATGATCCTATCAAGAGAAACAGAGGTGCTGATCTCTATAGAAGAGATCTCTAAAGGCTTCCGCCCAGAGCCTCCACATGCTCCATTGTCTGTGACCACTTATCCCAACCCCAGCATTAGCCTGGTACTTGCAACTTTGCATGTCCAGGTGCAGACCATAAAAAAACAATCCTAGATCCTATTCTGTGAGAATGGGATTTGTCTTGATTGCACTTGCAAGCCACGTGGGAAAAGGGCCACCAGGATGCCTTTATCCATGAGATGGGAAAAGAAAGAACTGTGGACTGTCATAACCCAAGGGTATGATTTTGTATGTGCTTCGGCACTGCAGAATTATTTCCCGCCACGAGGAGCTTTCTTTGCATGGTGCAATTCTCAGTTGCATGGAGAAAACCCCGGTGCAAAGGAGTTCCCGCCATTCGCATGCAAATTTGTGTCCCACTATTGGCCAGTTCTAAATTATTCCCACGTGGCGGCTAGCAATTGGCTTGCTAGCCGTATAAGAGGCTTGAGCAGTTTCTGCCCAAGTTGGAGAACTCTGAGGAGAACCCCGCAAGGTAAGACTCCACAACCATCTTGTGGAGAACTCTAAGTGCGCCGTGGAGCTTAACAAACCCCGCGTGTGCCTTAGAGGAGGATACAGGGGCCTGATCAACCTCTAGCCTCTCCCCGTCGCCGCCTGATCCCTCGACGTACCCTTCCCTGCGCGCTCGTTCCACGGAGCCTAACAAGCTGTGTGTGTGTGTATCCAGAGCTCTGCCCGAGTTATTTCAAGAGGCTCGAGTTTTCTATGGGTCTTGTTCGTACGAGTTTTGTAACTGCAACTTAAGCGAAGTTTTCTCCCACCTGCACTGCGACCATCTACGGTGTAAGTAAAATAATCTTTAATCAACCGCTAAGCGTCCGTGCCTAATTCTAGTCCGCCGGCCTGCATTCCCTGACCCACGTGCGGCAGGCTGCTGGCCACAGCCCGCTGTGCGCCCCCGAAAGCCTCAGACCGCTCCCGGCCCGCACATGGACTTGCACTTCAGTTAAAAGAGACCATGACCGGCTGACTAGGAACTGGAAAGGGACATGGAGGCCCAGAAGCACCTCCACGACCACCTTCAGGCCCATTTAGAGGAGTAGAAAGGGGTGTTTCTCAAGTGATAGGCTGAGGCTACAGCCTAGCTTTTGAAGCAAGCTATA
>NW_005842106.1:1932863-1949856 GCF_000455745.1 Alligator sinensis
AAGAGTAATTGTCTGCTCAAATCACTGGGTGAGTCTCTTGGCTTCCATTGTATAACTCTTGCCTTTTTGCTCTTGCAGATTTTATGCAAAATGCAGCAGGCACTCGTACTCCCTCAGTACCCCAGGAAAGCAATGCCCAATCACCTCCAGCTGTCACTGAGCATCTGCCACCTGGACTTGAGTCACCCAAAGGTGCATTCAACTGTCATCATGGAGCTTGTAAATTGGTTCTTGAACAGCTCCCTCCTACCATCCAAGGTTGCCTGTGAAATGCTTCATGAATCATGGAGGCAAAAGAGAGAGAGGGTCTTCCAGAGTGGATTGGAAGAAAAGGTAAATGCTCACACTGTTATCTCTTTGCTGGGAGTGGTACTGGCAGAATTTCTCTGACTCATCAAGGAAGCCGAAGTGGAGCTGTGGAGAATTCTTGTATGTGAGTCACTAGGATCACAACTCCCTGACAATGATAACAAGAGGGATGCCTGGTCTGTGAAATCTTGGCTACCGACTGTAAGCAAGCTGTGGGAATATGGCCATAGGTTTTAAGGGCACAAGCAAAGCAATGGCTCACATCCCAACTGCTCTATGGGAAACACAGCTGGTGAGCCTTTTTAGTATAATACCTTTGCAAGTTTTCCACATGATCTTTTGTGAGTCTGGGTCTACTGGTCTGCATGAGCAAAGAATGTACTTTCTGATGCTTTGAATGTATTCTTGTATAAGCCTCATTTTACAGTTGTTACCTGTGTAAAATGGTAATTTCCCCATTATGATTTTTTTTGTCATTCTGGCAGACAATATGAAGTCATTTGGCCTTCCTGATATAAATCTGAGAATCATAGAAAGTTAGGGTTGGAAGGGACCACCAGAAGGTCATCTAGTTGATGACCAACTCTAGTACACCAACTCCGCAGTTGGAGTACTGCGTGCCGCAGTTGGAGTACTGCGTGCAATTTTGGGCGCCGCACTTCAAGAGGCATGCGGATAACCTGGAGAGGGTCCAGAGAAGGGCCACTCGTATGGTTAAGGGCCTACAGACCAAGCCCTACGAGGAGAGACTAGAAAAACTGGATCTATTCAGCCTCCGCAAGAGAAGGTTGAGAGGCAACCTTGTGGCTGCCTATAAGTTCATCACGGGGGCACAGAAGGGAATTGGTGAGTATTTATTCACCAAGGCGCCCCCGGGGGTTACAAGAAATAATGGCCCCAAGCTAGCCGAGAGCAGACTTAGATTGGACATTAGGAAGAACTTCTTCACAGTTAGAGTAGCCAGGGTCTGGAACGGGCTCCCAAGGGAGGTGGTGCTCTCCCCTGTAGCTGGGGTCATCTAGACCCAGCTCTCTTTCCTGCTTATGCAGGGGGTCGGACTCGATGATCTATTGAGGTCCCTTCCGACCCTAACATCTATGAATCTAGTTCAACCCCCTGCTGAAAGAAGACCAGCCCCAACTAGATCATCCCAGCCAAAGCTTTGTCTAGCTGGGTTTTGAAAACCCCCAATGATAAAGTTTCCACCACCTCTCTGGGTAACCTGTTCCAGTGCTTTACTACCCTCCTAATAAGACAATTCTTCCTAATATCTAAACTAATCTTCCCTTGCTGCAACTTGAGACCATTGCTCCTTGTTCTGTCATCTGCCACCACTAAGACTAGTCTAGCTCCATTCTCTTTGAACCCCACTTCAGATAGTTGAAGACTTCTAATAAGTCTCCTCCCAGTCTCTGCTTATCTAGACTAAATGATCCCAGTTCCCCCAAGTCTTCCCTCATAGGTCATTTACCCCAGGTCCCTCACCATTTTTGTTACCCTCCATTGGACTCTCTCCAATTTGGCCACATCCTTTTTGTATTGGGGTGCCCAAAACTGAACACAGTACTCTAGATATGGCCTCACCAGTGCTGAATAGAGGGCAATAATTACTTCCCTTGACCTACTGGCAACACACCTACCAATGCAGCCCAGTATGCCATTAGACTTCTTGGCAATAAGGGCACACTGTTGGCTCATATTCAGCTTACTGTCCACTGTAACCCCCAGGTCCTTTTCTGCAGAGCTGCTGCCCAGCCAGTCAGTCCGCAACCTATACTGGTGCATGGGATTGTTCCATCCTAAGTGCAGGATGTTGCACTTGTCCTTGTTGAATGTCATAAGATTCCTTTCGGCCCAATCCTCCAATTTATCTATGTCACTTTGAATCCTAGCCCTAACCACCAGCGTATCTACTACTCCCAGCTTGATGCCATCTGCAAACTTGCTGAGGGTTCGCTCTTTGTCATCTTCCAAGGCACTAATGAAGACACTGAACAAAACCAGCCTGGAACCAACCCCTGGGGGACTCCACTGGATACCGGCTGCCAACTAGACATCGAGCCATTGATTACTACTCTCTGAGCCCAATGCTCTAGCCAGTTTTCTACCCACCTTACCGCCCATTCATTCAGCCCGTGCTTCCTTAGCTTGCCTGTGAGAATGCTATAGGAGACCATAACAAAAACCTTGCTAAAATGAAGTTACACAACATCCAACGGTCTTCCTACATCCACAGAGCCAGTCAGTCATAGAAGGTAATCAGGTTGGTCAGGCATGACTTACCATTGGTGAATCCATGCTGACTGTTCCTAATCACCCTTTTTGCCTTCAAGTGCTTACAAATGGATTCACTGAGGATCTGTTCCATGATTTTTCCAGGGATTGAGGTGAAGCTGGCTGGTCTGTACTTCCCTGGATTCTCCTTTTTCCCTTGCTTAAATATGGGGACTATGTTTGCTCTTTTCCAGCCATCCAGGACCTCTCCTGATCACCATGAGTTTTTAAAGATGATGGCCAATGACTGCAATCATATCAGTCAACTCCCTCAGCACCCTTGGGTGCAACCCATCCAGCCCCATGGACTTTTACACATCCAGCTTTTCTAAGTAGTCCCTAACCTGTTCTTTCACCACTGAGGGCTGCTCACCTCCTCCCAAAACTGTGCTGCCTAGGGCAGCAGTATGGGAGCTGACCTTGCCTGTGAAGACTGCGGCAAAAAAAGGCATTGAGCACTTCAGCTTTTCCTGCATCCTCTGTCACAAGGTTGCCTCCCTCATTCAGTAAGGTACCCACACTTTCCCTGATCCACCTACCTGAGGTCCTGGGGGCCACAGTGCTCCTGCAGCTGAGTGGTGTGTGCTGCTGCCATGTGTGCTGCCCTGGTTTAAGGTTTTTTTACTCTGGGATCTCCCAGGGTCCTCCCCACCCACTTCTGCTGCAAGGTAGCAGAATGGGGAATCATAGAGACTAAGGTCTGGAAGGGATGTTGAAAGATTGAGTCCAACCCCCTATTCTGGGCAGGAATACTGCTGAGATCAAATGATCTCAGCAAGGTATCTGTCGTTTCCTCTTGAAGACTTCCAAGGTTGGGGACTGCACCATCACCTTGGGAAGTCTATTCCAGATTCTGATCCCCAATACTATAAAAAAATTATTCCTTATATCCAGCCTGAAATAATCCTCTAACAGTTTATGACCACTGCTCCTTGTCCTCTCCTGCAGCACCCTAGTGAATAGTTTTTCTCCCAGCTCTGGATATTCATCCCTTACATACTTATAGATGGCTACCAAGTCCCCCCTCAGTCTTCTCTTCCCCAGGCTGAAAAGTCCCATATCCCTCTTTCCTCATAAGATTTGTCCTCCAGGCCCTTAATCATTCTTGGGATCCTTCTCTGGACCCTTTCAAGATTCTCCACATCTTTTTTTGAAGTGCAGCACCCAAAACTGGACACAGTACTCCATCTGGGATCTCACCAATGCCAAGTATAGAGGAAGTATCACTGCCTTAGCCCTGCTTGTGACACATTGGCTAATGCATCCCAGTATGCTATTAGCTCTGACTACAGCGTCACACTCAGTCAGTGGTAGGCAGGGGAGCAGGGTGCTGCTGAACATGGAGGGGAAGGGAGAGGAAGCTGAAAGCAGGGGATCCTGCTTTGAAGATTAAAAAACAGGTCTCTGGCTGCTGCTTCCAAGGCATTGTCCACAAGGGGAGTGCAACCATGCCACTGCACCCATTCTTAATCTACCCCGGGATAGAGATGAGCAATGTGGCCAGGTCATGGGCTCCATGGCTGATACCTAGCATTTCATTACATCTAGTATAAGAAGTTGTCTTTTCTGCTTGAACAGGATGTTCCCACAAATCAAGTCAATATTATCTTTGATACATCAACAATGACCTTTCAAATTGTGAAGCACTCCCTTGTGACAGTCACAGATTTCCATGTCAATTTTACTGCCACCTTTCACCTGTCTCATGCCTTGATCCAGGGTCTCCAGACAGTTGCTCTGGTGATACTATAGTCTGTCCCTCTGGACTTTCATGGTCTTGGCGTATCTGTTGGATGAGTTAACCAGCTCCCCTAGCTACTCTTCCTTGCTTCTCCTATTCTGTTACCACATGTTTGCCACTGGTCAGTCATGAGTTCCTGTGATTTTAAGTGCTTGAGCTGGAACACCAAGTCTGGAAGGTGAGAAATATAACAACTGTTCATTTTTCCATCCTCTGTTTTGAAGATAAGGCCTCAATCTTGCTGCAGTTTCTGAGATGCCATCCCTAGAGTCTGCTCTTTATCTTGGGAGAGCCTAGCCATGGTAAATCCTCTCATGAGATATACCCAAGGTGTATGGTAACCATTCCCTGTCACTATTAGTGGAGGGAGGCCCCCATAAATTCTGCACCATTGCTGAAACAGTCCTGTACGTCTGATAGGACAAGGCCATGGAGGTGGCAGTGTCAAGTCTGGCCTCTTAACAGACTTACTTCCTGTTTGTTTTTCATTCTACTTTTTGTGGCATGTTTGCTCCATGCTTGCATTACATTTGATATCCTAACACTTCAGGGGTGATGGCTCAGACTAACTCTACATCTGCACTGCTGGCAAATGGCAGATGTGCTGTTTCTAATGTCAGGAGTTGGTAGTGATTTCTAATTCAGGAACCTCTTTGTTTGCCTTTGGTAAAAAGAGAATTGGGGATTGTAGCTGTTGATATCTGCTGACTTAAATACAGTGCTGGAGCACTGCCTAGTTCACCCTTGCTCTCTTCATACTCAGCAAAGGTGGAAGCAGTGAACTCTAACTAACAATCATATTCTTTCCAGATCTGAAGCCAAGAATAGTTTAAGAGTTAGCTGATGATCTCTGGACTGTAGTCCACACCTGTGATGACTCAATAGATGCAGTCTTATGTGGAGCTGAACCAACTAAAGATACATAAAATCTCTCTCTCTTAATTCCCCACATCTCTCTCTTAATTCTTCACATCACTAACAACACTGTACTTGAAGTGGCTACTGTAAATTACTGGTTCCCCCTCCTGGCTTCTTTGCTGCAGAACTTCCATAACAACTTTGAGAAAAAGAGACCTCTTTTCTCTTCTCCACTCTGAAGTGGGGCCATAGAAGAATGTTGTTTATGAGCTGCTTTACACTGTGGGCTCCCACAGTCATCTGTCTGGTTTGCTATCATGGTGGATTTGAGATTGGGAGCAATAGGGCAACATTGCTGCTTGAAGTAGTAGCATCATCAGCAGGTGATCCTTTACAGTGGATATGGGATATGCCTATGTTGAGGCAGCAGATAGATTAGTCATGCCTCCAAAGATATAAATCCTGACCATTTGTTTCTGGTCTACCCATTAACCCTAGACATTAGACAGTTAGGATATCTTTGGTGCCTTCTACCTAGCACCATGCTTCAGGACCTGTGCTTCCAATATTCTTGTGAAATGTGGCTTGAGGCACCTCCTGAAATGTCCTCACTGCTTTATTTTTGGGGTTTATAAGTCCAGAGGAGGAGTGGGTGGGGCAACACTTCTTGTCTTGATAGAGCAACGAAGTGCTTTGCCACTATAGTATAATGCACTTAGCAACAGATGCTTTCCAGCAAAATGTTTCATCTGGTAAAAGAAGATGGTTTTCATGAGAGGAAGACAAACAAAACAAAAAACAAAAAATATTTCCTACTTAGAAAAAAAATTCAGCCGAACAAGCCAGCACTGGTATGGCAGGGTACAGAGAGAGAAAATTCCTTGCTTGGAAAACGTAGTATACTAGGAAAGGTCTCTCCAAGACCTACTATTTTCTACATTACTTTTTGCAAAGACAGTCTTTTGAAACCATTTTTTTATAAAAACAGGGTGGTCATACCTACCTTTTGTGAAGGGGCTGATCTGAATGCACATTGTGAGCATACTTCATCAGGGACCAGACCCCCTATGGAATATATGCATCACTTCTCCTGGCTTCTCGATCCTCATCAGTCTTAGGCAGGAGCCAGGCACCTAGCTGCTCATGCTGGAGCATGTTTAGAAAGGGAACTGCAGACTAGTGAGTTAAGATACCTCTTGGGTTGGAAGCTGCTAAGGGGGTTATTTTCTATTGAATTTTGGACTTTGGTTCCCACAACAGGGAACAAAAAGCTCCTGTTACTAACAAGGGGAAGGCACAGCAGGCTACTCTAGCTGTGTAGGTAAGCAGGCAACTGAAACAAGATTAGCTGCACAACAAGAAACTGGAAGAATAGGGCAGATTCCCAGGCAGCCATGAGATAAAGGCTGCAAGCAGCTGGGCTAAGTGGCAACAGGGAGGAGCAGGCTGACTATTGGATGTAAGCAGAAACACCCGTGCAGGACTAGGGAATCACCTGACCCAAGAGGGTGAGGATCCAGGGCATATAAACCCAGAACCTGAAAGAAGGCAGGTCTGGTACATTATAGGGAACAGAGCTCCTGGGAGAGAGGGGCTGCAGGAGACACCTTGGCAGGCACCAAAACACAGTGAGAGCTCAAGGGAAGGAGGGCTAGCAAGACATTTTTCTATGCCTAGAGTGGAGGAGGTTTTGTTTAATGTGGTGACTTGCTGCAGTTTTATACTGGCCAGTGTGATATGGCTGTTAGGGGTGGAAAGGAGGCCACAGGGATACCCAAGGGGCATGCTAGGTTTAAGCCCTACCACAGGCAGGTGTACAAGACAGGTAGGCTAAGGCCAAGAGGGCCAGAGCCTGAGGTCGATATGGGTAACAGGTGACCTGAGGCTGAGAGGGCTAAGGCCTGAGCCAGAAAGGGGCAACAGAGGCAACCTGAGGCCAAGGGGGCCAGAGGGCCCAGAGCCTAAAATGTGATGCAGTGGACCTAGATTGAGGGGGCCACAGTCACAGGAAAGGGGACAAGCTAAGAAGGCTGAAACCCCAACAGTTTTTAAGGCCCAAGAGGGTTAAGTGTCATGGTGGGGATGGGTGGCCCTTCTGAAGTGATGTCATATACTACCTGCAAGATGTGGGTATGGCTATGGGTCCAGATGGAGGACATGAACACCACCTTTAATATGCCTGGTGTCCTAAGGCACTAACAGCCAGAAGAGCTGCAACAGATTGGCCGAGGGCAAATTTGCAGTGGACTGGACCCACTCTGGGCCCTCAGGGCAGCCTCCTAGCCTTCTCCCCTGCCCCCTTTAAAAAAAAACAACAAAAAACCCCCTCCCTCCCGCCCCAAAAAACCAAACGAGGCATGGCAGGAAACAATAGGGAAGGACACCCCAAGGGGTTGGATTGACCCGAAGCCACTTGTCCACCAGAGGGCACCAATGAGCACAGGTCCTGTCACAGTGCCTGAAGTCATTTTTCATCATATTATAGATGTCATTTCTTAGTTCTGGCCCTGGGAACTAAAATGACCAAGATCTTAAGGGTCTACATTATCCGTATCTCCTAATTAAGTGTCTGTGAGCTACAGATACTCAACATCTTGAAAATCATCTCACTTCTATTTCAGTGCCAATTGGGTTTAATGTCAGATCTACACAGCACAGCTCCATACCATGTAGGAACACATGAGCTAGCTCCGAACAAGGTATAGCTACATTTGCATGGACTTCCATCTAAGCTAATTAGTCCTGTAGAACAGCTGGGTATATTAGCTTGGCCAGAATTGCATGTTGATACAGTTATAATTCTTCTTCTGTCTGACATAGACTTGGTAGATCTGTGAGACACTACTTTGTTTGACGTACATATGACCTAAATTTCCAAATATAGAAAGCCAAGTCTAAGAACGCAGACATAAGCTTAGGTAGGTGTATAATAGATATGGGTATACTGATGTGTGGACATACAGTAGTATCTTGTTTCTGTTGTCTGTCTAAATGGCAGCTTTCCACTCACACAGGTGGTGTTTTGGCACTTGCATGCAGGCAGTGATTCTATTATTCTGCACTGTTGATACATCAGTATCAGTGCATGTGGCATAGGCAAGTACACAGTTGCTTATATGCACTTATTCTAGACACACGCCAGCAACTAAATCATGAAAAATAGCTGTCCAGACAGCCATGACTAACAGGAGTTAGAGGAAAAATGAAAGACCACCCATGTTTGGCTTCAATAGCTGAGTGGTTGGGACACTTGTCCAGGAAACTGAAGACCTGGTTCTAGCTCCCACCTGCTTGCTCAGAGTGGGTCTGAAGTCTGACTGAGCATTATGTCATAGGTTAGGAATTATCCAGACCCCTCTCTGGCATTCCTTTTGGAGCTGGTCCCCTGGGCCGTCGAGAGAGGTATGTATGTTGGGCCAGGGAGAAGGCTCTGGATTCTAGCTCTGGCCTTTATTTCTCAATAGGGAGAAGCTTCCCCGCTTCATAGTTCTCTGTCCAATGGCTATTAAACGTAAAGGACAGTGGTTCAGATTCAAAAGGAGTTCCAGAGAAGGTTATGGAAAATGCTAACCTGTGGTCTATCAGTTAGAACGCAGTGCTGGGAAGTTGAAAAGGTACAGGTTTGAACTCCGGTATCTAGGCAAAGTGGGAGAGGGCTACAACTTTGGTCTTTAGCTTATTGTGCAAGTGCCCTGACCACTGTGCTATTGAGGCCAATGCATGGGAAGGCTTTCTTCCTCCCAAATTTTCCTAAACTTGCACTCGGGTACATGCATATGTAGCCATGTACTTCATGTGCTCAGTCTGTATGCATGCACTTACATGTCCACAGTATAAAGAGAATGCCCAAACCAGCCAGATACCTTCGCTAGATTTGATAGATTTCTAGGAGGCATTGCTTTGTGCATCATTTAGGCCCCTGCTTTATGATGCATATTAAAAAATTAACTGGTTAATCATGCAATAAATTTAGACCAGCCACTGATACAAAGTAATTATCACTCAATAAAAATGACTATCCAGCTATGAAAAGAGCCGAGTAGCTATAAAGTTAGTGCTGAAAATGTGTAACAACTCTATAGACTGTTTCTATTCAACTTGAATTTGAATGTGTAACAGGGCCCAATGGAAAATAGAATATTCCCATAGTGTCTTAAACTGCGTGTGAAAGTTCTTTTAAAAACTGCTGAATTTTGACGTGGTTAACCAATTATGGACCAATTTTATAAGTTATTTAGCACCTTCAAAGCCCCATTATCATAAGGTTCTTTAGAAAAGCATTTCTTAACCCTTAATATAGAATGACATTACAGGCTGATACTCTCCTGCAAGGTCAGAGGTGATGAAAAAGTAATTGAAAGGAAGAAAACTATAGGAATAAAAGTAAAGACAGAATAGATATTCAGAAAGCTTATACCAAAAACTCTTTCTAGTAAAACTGGATCCTCAATTATTGATCTTGAACTGAAGGAGGCAAACTGTGTCAATATATCAATTATTATTCAAAGCGTAATGTTAACAATTTAATGTAGGGTAAGAGTTAATCTCTTTACATGTTTTATTTAAATGCCTAAACATGGCCTTTAGAATCATAAGTTTATGGAACAATTTTTTTAAATCTTATCTGTATGTATTCTGTTACTCCCTTGCTGCAGAATATACCACATGGTTAAAGATTTATTTAAAACAAAGTGGAAGAATAATCCAAACTCCAGAGAACAATAAGAAAAGCAAATAGTATTTTTCCCAGGCCTATCTCCTTTTCCTTTTCTTTGTTGCCATAAGATTCCCATTTTCCAGCTTATTATGCAAACTACTAAAAATCACCAGGAGTTCTCAAAATTGCAGTGTCTCATAAAACTCTGAGCATGCTCCTTACAGTGCATTCTGATTAAGTCTTGGTGAGAAGCAGTTTTCCCATCCCCGAAAGATTTGTGAGGATGCAGAACCAACAAATGAAAGAGAGAGAGAGAGAGAAGAAAAATCACACTGGGTTAATTCAAAATATTTCATTTTGATAACTTTCAAATGTTTATTTTTTTAATTCCAACCAGGTGTAGTTATTTGTTTAACAGGCTTACATTTCAAACTGAAAAGTCATTTTTGTCCAAAAAAAATGAATTTCCAATTTTTTAAATTCCGAGATGTTTAATCAATTTCAGAACTTCTGAAAACTCAGGTTTTGGGGGTTTTTTAATGAAAAATGTGAAAATGGTGCTCTTCACATGGTTTTAGCTTTTGTGAACTGACACTTTTCCATGGGAAGAGGTGGAATATTTTGGTGATAAATTTCTGATCAGCTGAGGGCATTGTTGCACATTACACTTAGGATGTGTTAACTACACTTAAAAGTCAACATCCAAGCAGTAAAACATGTGCTAAGTGCCATCCAGTGTAGCAAAATTAGGACTTTTCTGTTGAACAGTATCTCCAGGTTGTATTACTTTACTATTAAGTGTGGAGCCACTGTTCACCTGATCCATGGAAGTAACATGGTGATGCGATTCTTATGGCTTGAACAACTCCCATACTGTGAGGGTGATTGGGATTGACAAACAGCTCTTTGTTGGTTGCAGCCTCTCCCTTCCCCTTGCTCCCACCCCCTCCCGCTCCCCCTACTGCACTGAAGCCTTGAATCTCACTGCAAGAGAAACTGGTGGTGGTGATCAGTGGGCACATCTACCCATGCTATTAATTCACAGTAGGTTTACTATGCAGTAAAAATACTGTGCAGTAAGCCTACCTCAGAGCATGTCTACACATGCTGCCTCTTGCGTGCAGATTTTGCTCCCAATGGGAGCAGTCCAGTATAGAGCTGTTCCTGCCCTGCTCTGCCCCACTGTAGCAGCTAGGAAAAGCATCAGGTTCCCCCTGGGTGCTAGCCTGAGGGCTGGCAGGGAGAATGGGGCTAATTCTCATGCTCACAGGTCCAGGAGAGCTCTGCCTGCTGCAGCAGCAGCTGTCTTCTGGCCCTGTACGTCAGGAGGGGTACTGATGTACATGGGCCAGGAGACAATTGCTGCTGCAGAGGTTTCCCACCCCATGCAAGTGGGGACAAACTCTATGCCTAGTGGGACTTCCTCACACATCCCAGGACCTGTCATAGTCTGGGGGAGGGCCCAGCCAGTTCTGGGCTGCATGGATACTGCTTTGTGCAGCTCAGGGTTGGCTGGGACCTGCTCCTCCCCTGCACTCAGGGCTGGCTCATCAGTTTTTGGGGGCCCCTGGAAGAAATAGTTTGGGGCCCCTCTGCCCTGATGAAGCTAGAGGCAGCAGTGGGGGGGTGGGAACGGGCAGATGCAGGGGCATAGGTGGAGGAAGAAAACAAAATTTGTGAGGACTGAGTATGCATGTGCACATGTATGCACACCACCCTCCCATGGGAAAGTCTGAGGGGGGGGGGAAAGGGCCAAGTGGGGGCAGCAGAATTGTCTGGCACCACACGGCCCTGACCACCTCTCAGCCCTGCCCTGGCCACCTCCTGGCCCTGCCTATGCCAGCCCTGGATGCTGCACCAGCCCCAGCTGCCTCCCAGCTTCAGCCACACCAGTCCCAGCCCCGGCTGCATCCTGGCTGCACCGATGCTGGCCAAACCAGCCTTGGCCACCTCCCAGCTGCAGCACTTGTCCCAGCTGCACCGGCCCCAGCCCCAGCTGCCTTCTCATCCTGGCTGTGCACCAGCTGGGGGGCCCCAAAGCCAGGGCCTGGAGTGGGGCTAGTCTCAGCTGCACCACTGGGCTGGAGGGGATGGAGCTCCCAGGACTCATGCACCTGCTCTACCCCCGCCCCCCCCGTGTTGTCCCCAGGAAGAGCCTGGTGGCTCCTCCAGAGGCATGGCACTGGGAAGCCAAGGTGGGAGGGAGGGCATGTGGCCCCCTGATCTTTGCATGGGTGCCACTTTGAAAGTGGAGGGCCCCACCATGTGTGTCCTGCTACTGGGTGGGCTGGGCAGCGAAGCACGTGGCAGCGCCCACCATTTTCAAAGTGGTGGTGGTGAGGTGCACAGAAATGGAGCAGAGGCTGAGCCCAGCTCATGACTGTGGCCTGCCCTTGCCCGTGCAAATATTGGGGGGCCCATATTCCCTACCCACCACCTTGACTGCCTCGTGCTGTGCCTTTGGAGGAGTCACCGGGCTCTGACTGTCCCACAACTTGGCTGGGCCAGGGCCCCAGTCACAGTGAATGGGGACCAGGCTGGGTCATGGGACATCCCCACAGTGCAGGAGGGAGCCGGCCAGGGACAGGGGTGAATGATTTTCCCTTCTCCTACCCCACTCTCTCCTGCACTGTGGTGGTCTCAATCTGCTCTCCCCACAAGCCCATGGAAATAAATAAAACAGATTAAAAGAAACATACCTGCCTGCAGCTGGGCTGGTTTCAATCTTGGCTGCAAGTGTACAGGATAGCTCAGCATTCCCATCCCTCCCCCGCTGTAGGACCCTGCGGCTGGACTGCTCTAAGGCGATGTCTGCTGTTGCACTGTGTTTGTGGGAGGCTGAGCCCCACTAGCCCCCCACTTCCACTGCCTATGCACAAGGACCCCCTTAGCTGCAGGGCCCCCTGAGGCCACAGGTTTTGCAGTATAGTACAGACTGGCCCTGCCTGGAGTTCTTTCCCAGCCCTGTGCCTCGACTGGGTGATCAAGGCACTGGGCTGAGAAAGATCTGAGGGAGGGGCAGATCTCAGCCCCCTGCCACAATCCACCACTGGGACTACTAGCACCGAGCTTTTGGATGGGTGGGGAATCTCTGCTCAGCCAGGGGCTCACTGCTAGCTGCCCCACTGGCGGGACAGCTCCTGGCTTTCCCCTAGGGGAGCTAGGAGCAGAGCAGTTCCAGACCTGGGCCCCTGCTGGTGTGGCTGACTGGGAGCATATTTGTTCCTGGTCAGTGTCTACATGAGCTCTACTGGGTGATGTCTACTGCACAGTTAGTTTAGTACCTGTATTTATAGGTACTAGATTAACTTACTGTGCAGTAGTTTATTAGCATGGTAATGTGTAGTAGACTAATATACTGCACAGTAAAGTTTCTTGTGTAGACAAGCCCACTGTCTATAAAAACTGGCTCCTAATTGCAGAAAAGTAAGCAGAGCAGTTCTGTGCCCTAGGAAGCAGCAGTGCATGGAGGCAGCACCTGGGCCAGCAGCACCAGGGAGGTGACAAAGCTGCTCATTCTGTGACCACTTCCTCCCCAACTTGGTGCTTGGGGCTGGTGCCTTGGTTGCCCCCCCCCCCCCCCCCATCACTCCCCTAGTTACACCACTGCTTAATTGGATAACCAGGTAGAGGAGTCCAACTAGGATCCTGCACTTCATAAGTTAATAATTTTGGATGAAATGCCCAGCTCTGATTTTCTCATGACTTATAAACTTCTGCCATGGTAAGCTACTGTATTATACATTAGGGCTGTTAAATTAGTTGCTATTTTGTCTTCATTAAGTTCAGTTACAGAATAATAAAATCTTTGACTATTGCCTCAGAGGCAACTAATGAGCTTGCCCTCTGCCTGCACATTTTGATAATCTATGTGCTTTCTTACCTCCCAGTATACAAGGATTTTAATTAACAGTAATTATTTTGGCTAGTTAAATATCAAGTGTTAATAGACACATTGGTTAACAAATAAATCAAATGCTTATAAAATTTCAAACTGGTTTATATAAAAGATTCATGCTGTGGTCATGTAACTTTGTTTTACCTCACAAAAACTCATCACGCATGTTGTTGCTTGGAAAAAATAAAGACTAGTCCTTCAGGATACTTGTGTCTTTGGCTCTCATTGAAATCAAAGCCAGTGATGGCATTCTGCATTTTGCAGGATCATAATAGCCACATTTATTTTATTTTAGTCTAACATATTAATCAATTCTTAAATCAGATTATGACCCTATTATAAATACAGAATGCTATACAGACAGAATAAGTAAATAGATCTATAATCAGTATAAGAAGGTGATATTTAAGAGTATAATGTAAGAAAAAAATCAAAAGAAAATGCAGTTAGCAGCTACTAGCTATTATTTCATATTAACTGGGTAGAGGATTTTTCAGTTTATGTTGGCCGATAGGAGAAGCTTGCAAAGTTCCTTCCCGTTCAGAGTACATGCTGAGGTGGCAGTTGTATTTTCAATGGTTGTGCTTCCAGAGTAGAATTCTTCAAATAGCCTGTTCACCTCGTAATGAACAAGGGTTAGAGTAGGACGTAAGTGATATTTAGACCTTATGTTGACCATCTGCTCAGTGGGAATTCTATCTGAACAGCACATATAGAGGGATATGGCCTTAAAGGGGGCAGCCATGGGAGAGGTACCACTGGGAGAATGAGACTGGCTAGCATGAAAGCAGCAGTATGGTTTCACTGTTTGCTTGTGCTTCCTACCTGTCAGTCCACCTCATCTTATCTTTAAATTGTAGGCTGTCTGGGGAAGTAGTCCTCTGTGTCATGCTAAAGGGAACCACACCTACACAACAGGTTTTGTTCCATGCTTAGGCTTCTTATTAGCTGTCATTTCTACCACCATCTCTGCAACAATAGTGTAGCCTTGGCACCATCCTACTTTTAGATGAAGTGAGTACAATTCACACTAAATAAGTAATTACTGCTAGTGCCTGTATATGAGTGTGGATGCACTGTAATTGAGAGCGATGCACTGTAATTACAGCATGTTGGAGCAGACTAGACTAATCGAGTCTGCTGAAGCATGGTAATTACCTCACTCCAGCAGCCTCCCGTGTCTCGTGCATCAGCATCCCCATGCTTCAAAATGGCAGCAGGAGCACTTAAACTAAAACTAGTCAAACAAACTTTAGTTCAAGCACTCCTGCCACCATTTTGAAGTTCAGGGACGCTGATACACGAAACGCTGTGGTGCCTTAATTCGAATGGCTCTCAGAGCTGTTCTAATTGAAGTGCTGCCCCCCCCCCCCCCCAGGCATATATAAAAGTACTCTCAGAGGCATTACAGACAACCTTCCTGAACTTGATTGCTTAAATGTAGTGCTTTAAACCTATATTTAAGTGCTTATACATAGGTCAGATTTTCAGATGTGTGTAGCACCAACAGCACCAAGAGAAACATAAAAATCCTCAGAACCACTGAAAATGGTTCACTTTTTAAAATGCTTATATCACAGTGGTTGTCAACCGGTTGTAGGGGGTACATAGGCCACTTCATGCCACCAAGATCTGGGGCTGCATGAGTGGGTGGGTGGGGACTGAGCGTGCCCCAGGGCATGGCAACAGCATCTCCCCCAGCATGTTCCCTCACTTCTCCTCCTACCTGGGGCAGGGGGAGGGTTGTGCCAGGCCTGCTGGTTCCATGCAGCCTCCCTGAGCCCCACCCCAGCTCACTCTCCTGATTGGTTGCCAGACAGCCACCCTCGGCCAATAGCCAATTGCGAGGAGATGCCACAGCCACCCCCTTCCCACGGAGCTAAGAGGGTCTAAAAGGTGGAGCAGGGGAGTGCATTCTGTGCCTGCCCCTAGTGGTGCGTAAGTGGCCAGGCATAAGACCTGTTAGCAGCCCGCAGACCTTCACACATGGCCAGCCATGGGAAAGTGGCATGGTGCACAGCCAAGGGGAGCAAGAGTGGTGCGGGGTGGTGGGTGGTGGTGCCTGCCACATGTGAGCCCCTGGCCTCTGGCCATCTGGGCAGCACCTGTGTGACCCGCAAATAGGCGGTGCTGCTGCTTTCACCCTCTCCAGACCCTGCTCCTGGGAGTGCTGTGGTAGGTAAGTCGGTGGCCACACACCCCTGACTATAGGCAAAGGAAGAAAATATGATTTGTGGGGGCTGAGCGTGCATGCATGCACACTCCCCACAGTAGGAAGATCTGTAATGGGGAAGGGCAAGGGGGGCAAATTGAGGCCCCTGTGGTGAGGCCGGGAGTGGGGTAGGGGCTGGAGTGAATGGTGCCCTGGGGCCAGGACGGGTCATGGGACACTTGGAGCCCAGGCAGCTCATCCAGAGGTGCGAGGAGGGGGCTCCTCCTGACTCCATGCACAGCCCTGGGGCAAGCACAGGGGATATGTGCCCCCAGATGTGTGTACGGGGTGGAGGTGGCTCCCACTGCTGGTGTCCCAGCAGCCACACGATGCCATGTGCTTGCCACCTCTGGGCAGGTGGCACAGCCAGCGCGCAGGAGGCATGTGGCATCATGCTGCTCCCGGGGCACAAGCAGCGAGGTGCAGAGCCCAGCCCACAGTGGCAGGTCCCTCCACCCTGCATACAGATCCAGGGGGCATGTGCCCCCTGTGCCTGCCCCGGGGCTGCGCATGGCAGTGAGAGCCCTCCCTCCCCCGCACCCCTGGATGAGCTGCCCAGGCTCCAAGCATCCCATGACCTGCCCTGGGGCCCTAGTTACTACCCCCAGGGGCCTCTTTCTGCCCCCCACACACCTCTTTCCATCAGCACATTTATCTACTGGGTGCTGCTCCACACAGGGCGAGGCCGGGCTGAGTTCCCAGCTGCCTGCAGGCTGTGGCTGTTCTCCATGTCTGTGTGCATCCCTCCGCCCTGCCCTGCTGCAGCCACCCAGAGCCCGTGTCTGGGCTGCCTGCATTGGGGGGCGGGGGGGAGGGGAGGGGAGGCTAAGCCCCGTTAGCCCTGGCCTTCCACCACCTATGCCCCTGACAGACATGACACAGGGCACAATTCAGCCCCGTTTGATGTGTGAGGTTGGCCATGCCTGGGAGAAGCTAGGGGTGCAGCAGTGTTATTACCCCAGCAGGCAATGGCTGTGGCTGGTTCCTCTTGCCCCATGAAGGGCCCATGTGGCTGCCCTGCACTGAAGGGCCTCCATGTACTCC
>NW_005842106.1:1949887-1953640 GCF_000455745.1 Alligator sinensis
CAGGTGGCACATTAAAAACAAGAAAAAAAATATAAAGGGGTACATGAGCTGAAACTTTGAGACAGAAGGAGTACACTTGTTAAAAAAGGTTGGAAACCCCTGTTGTATCAGATTTACTTGGATATCACACACACACACACACCCTTTTCCCAAAAATTAGTCTTCCAAAAGTGAGGTACATGTCTTAAGTAGGGAAGTTGATTTTCTGCATGGAATAGAAGCATGGGAAGTCTGTAACTTGTCTGGTGCCTCCCCCCTAGTTCCCATGCCCCACTTCTCTTTGCTGGCTACATGGAAAGAGTTCCAATCTTCAGCAGCAGTTATATTTTTAACATTTTCATAGCCACTCCTGAGTTGGAAGTAGCTTTTGGCTGCATAAATAAGGGAGGGCAAGGGAGCTGTAGATAGACTCTGTTGCTGTCTGTGCAGCTATGTCTGGAAGGATAATTTTTGGTTCATTCAGCCTTCCCAAAACAAGGTGAATCTCTTATTTGGAGGCATGTAAAATAGAAGAAAATATGGTATATGGAGTTAGGAACATAACTAGTTTAAACATTAAGCTAGCCTATGTCTACTTATAGCTTCAGCAGGCTTAATTTTTTTCCCCTCCGTCTCTCATGGCCCATAGAATCGCTTTTTCTTCCCACCGAATACAGCTTTATTTCCTATGATCATAACAGAACTGACAATCTTACTGTACTGTATAGACACATTTAAGAAATAGTAGTAACAGTTCATAAGGCAAGAAAACATTCATTCTGATATCTTCAAATGTTTATCCTGGTGACTAAATTAATGTTTGATTTCAGCTTAATTGGCAATTCCAATAAGTGCCACAAGATATTACATTTCATTGGTTAAATTTTACTTTAATTTCTGCAGTTGACAAACATATCTAAACACTTCTTTTATTTAGATGGAAACCTAGTGTTTTGTCTGCTTTTTCAAGGTCGACAGTCTTATTAAACACACAAAGTTGAAACAAATTATTTTCAGTGTTTTTCCTCTGGGGCTAAAAATTCCTATAACAGACAACAATCCCTGAATTATTCCAAGAGAGAGAAAAAAAGTGCTTAACACACTTTATACAGAAGTCTTGGGAACATCATGTTGTTTTGATTTGACACTAGCAACATCTTTCCTTATATGAAGGCCCAGACTGTAAAAGATAAATGATTTTCTAAGGGAATTAAGCACGAAAATATGAAGGATATGGACGTGATAGTTTTGGAAACTGTATGATAACAATGACAAATGTAAAACTTGCCACCCTATGATTATCAAAAAGCTATTTCTACACTGTGCAATACAGTGCTTTGTAGAAACACTCTAGCTACTTTAGGTACTAAAGCAACATAGCTGTTGGGTTAACTATCCTGTGCACAATACCATGCTAATGTATCTATACTTGTTCAGATACCTACGCTAGCTCATTTAGAGCTACTTCAGGTATCTCAGTATGGCACTGTAATGAACAATGTAGAAATAGTTAGTATAGTTAGTAACAGCAACAACTGCTAAGTATTTTCAAATTTTAGTGAAAACTGCATTTGCATTATAGGATATAGTTATTTAAATGTCACAAAACATGTTTGCATAACAATTCCTATTAGGGATCGGTGAAACTTTTGAAGTTTTGGGACTAGATAAAATAAAGCAAGATGAAGCAGAATTGAATCTGTTTAGCGTGAAATAGTTACAGTCCTTGCAAGACTGGAACACGGGCCTTCCTTCTTCTAGTCGAGGGCACGTGTATGACATGGTGGCACCAAGTCCTAGCTGGGCAATTTCCATGTACACCCCATTCCTGAGCATCCCCTGTATCTGCCAATGGCCACACTTCAAAAGAACAGCATGAATTTAATTCTGTTCTTTCAAGAATGAATGCATGAATCCTCAAATGAGTCCTGTACTGGATCTAGTTCTTCTCCTGGCCAATAATTTGGGATCACCAAATAGCATTCAAATGGTTGGCACAAGCTGGAACAATATCAATGGTGTATGTTCCATATACCTTTTATGTAGAATTTCTCTCTTTCTTCTTTTTGTTTCCAAGTAAAACGTAATCCCAGTGTAGATTCTGGCATGACTATGGAGAAGGCCAATCTGGGAGCACTAGCTCATTGGGACATATACATGCATCACACCCCCACCCTTTTAGAAACCCATGGGAGCTACTTTAAACAGCGAATAACATTTTGACATAAGAACTCCCAGTTACTGGGTCAGGCCATAGATCAGGGGTGGGCAAAATGGCAGATCCGGCTGTCAGCTAAATTCCATTTTCCAGCAGCCCCTGCTCATGTTGTGGCCAGTTTCCATGGAGACCCCAGTAGTGGTGGCAACGTGACAGCATGGGGCCAGGGTTTACATGGAAAATGGCCCCAGAAGCACTGGTAGGGTGGAGAGCTGCTTTGGGGCTGGGATCGTGCAGCAGTGACAGTGTGGTCTGGAGCTGGGGCAGAGCTGCAATCTGCTGCTTGCACACCCTTGGCAGTGGACTGCGGCTCTGCCCTGGCTCTGAACCACACTGTCACTGCTGCAAGATCCAGGGCCCCGGGGCAGCTCCCCACCCACTTGCGGGCTATGCCAGTGCTGCTAGGGCTGGTTCCCATGGGAACAGCAATGCGAGCAGGAGCTGCTGGGAAATGGAGTCCACTATGGACCCAATCCAGGCAGTAGGCCAGACATTGCCTGTCCCTGCCATAAATCCATATTGTCCACTATAAGGATAGCGTCATTCAGTGGTGGGGAATAGATGCTAAAAGGGAGAGTGAACAGGGCAGGACCAGGGTTTTTTCCATGGTTCCTCTTCCACTTCCAGCCTCCAGCATTTTCTTAATTCTGTATAAGGCCTCTTCTTAGTTCTATGTAAGGAGGCATTCAAGTGAAATCCACATGCAAGGGAAGCCCTATCCTTAAGGGTCCACTTAGCTTTGATGACAAGAGTTACCCTTCTTTGTGATATAACAGAGACATCTCTGCTATTCCCTCCAAAATCAAAGACTCCCACTGTGAGCACTAGCCTTGAGGCTGGCTGCAAGGCATCAGATGTTGTTGACTCTCAACATATTTCACTCCTTTCCCATTTTATTTCTGTTCTGTGGAAAGGGCTACTTATATCCTCTCATGCTGTTTTACAATATCTTTTACATTGCCAGAGTTCACTCCTGTAAACTGCAGTACATTCTCAGTTAGCTGAACCCCAGTTGTTCAACCCTCAATTGTCCATATGGGGACTTTATTTTACTGACTTGTAACTGTTGTTGTTGTTGTATAACAAACTGATCTCTCTTTAACTTTAACAGTACAGATGTTAAACACAGTAAATGTTTGGTATGGTTTTACATTATGCATCATATTAGCATGCTTAATTCCTCTACCAATGCTGCAATTTCACTTACCCAAATGAATCCAAGAATCCATGTGGGGTTTAAGTTGGTCCTTTCTGAAAGGTGTTTGCATGTACAAAACATTCTTTCTTAACCCCTTTTGCTGCTGCAACCTATTGAGAAACGTGTATTAAGTTGCACTCTTACTCTGAGCCACAGCAGATAAAATAAGCTCCTACCAAATTAACTTAGACATCTGTCTCCTACACTTTTGTATTATACCTTACACTGTGAGATGCACAAATGTTCAAGGGTGTTAGTGCTAGCTCAAGTTTGGACAGTCACACTTCAAGCCAGTAGGGGCTTGGAGGACTGAAAGGTAAGTCTATATAGTCTGTCTAGCCTAGGGTTTACTTTTTCT
>NW_005842106.1:1953650-1993670 GCF_000455745.1 Alligator sinensis
AACTATAGCTTGGGATTTGCCTTTGGCTGAGGCTCTCCCCACTTCTACCTGGTCCCAGTTTCTACCCTTCTGGGTTTGTTGCTTGTTGGTGGGTACTAGCCCTGCAGCCCCAGTCCTCTCTGGGTTACTGACATGCCTCACTCCTGGGGACTCCTTCTCCAGGGCTGCAAGGACTCCTCTGTAGCATTTGCAGGGAGCTCCTGTCTCTCTTCTGTGTCCTGAGTCTGGCTGCCCTGTACAGCCCAGATGCCAGGCTTATAGAGCCTTGGCTCCACGCCCTTTTAGTCACATGTTCTCTAGTTCTCTTAACTGGGTCCAGACAGCTGCACCTGTGCCATAGCCACTACTTAGATGGTCGTCTGTGATGCAGTACTTTATCCTACTCCTGCTTGAACCATGTCAATGGGTTGCAGCTATGGCTCCTAATCCCCTTCTGTTGCCTCTCTTGGCAGCTCAGTAGTAGCAGTGTCTGGCAGCTACCTAATGCTGCCCTCATTCTCTCTACAAGTAACAGGGGTTAGGCCTTATGACAAACCTCTAAAAGGTTACATCAGTTGGTGTCCATCAAATCCTTGACTTCTGTGTTGAGTGTCAGTAGATGCAATAGTCATGTCAGTTGTGATGTAGGTGTCTGTCCACAACTAACTAGACTAGAAGATTCATAGATTCATAGATGTTAGGGTCGGAAGGGACCTCAATAGATCATCGAGTCCGACCCCCTGCATAGGCAGGAAAGAGTGCTGGGTCTAGATGACCCCAGCTAGACGCTTATCTAACCTCCTCTTGAAGACCCCCAGGGTAGGGGAGAGCACCACCTCCCTTGGGAGCCCGTTCCAGACCTTGGCCACTCTAACTGTGAAGAAGTTCTTCCTAATGTCTAGTCTAAATCTGCTCTCTGCTAGCTTATGGCCATTATTTCTTGTAACCTCCAGGGGCGCCTTGGTGAGTAAAGCCACCAATTCCCTTCTGTGCCCCCATAATGAACTTATAGGCAGCCACAAGGTCGCCTCTCAGCCTTCTCTTGCAGAAACTGAAGAGGTCCAGGTGCCCTAGTCTCTCCTCATAGGGCTTGGCCCGCAAGCCCTTAACCATACGAGTGGCCCTTCTCTGGACCCTCTCCAGGTTATCCACACCCCTCTTGATCTCTGGTAATATATTTTACAGACAGGACTAAAGCAGGTATCAGATAGTAACTTATCTTGGTCTCTCAAAACCTGAGTTAAATTGGAATTGGTGACCTGCACTAATCTCCTCAACCATCTAGTTCCTATTTGCATCCCATTTTAACAAAACTGATTACTCCATTTTTTTTTTGCTAAAACCTAATCTATTGCTGTGTTTTACATATTTTTTAACTTAAACAATTAGTTCAGTTTTATTTGAGACTATTTTTTTAATAACATTAAACTAGTCTTTACTTTGTCCTGAAATTTTTAAACTGACAAGTATAATACAATACAGATGAAATCCCTCATTAATCAGGAGAATGGAAATGCAATAAGATACTACACAGGAGTAAATAAAAAAGAAAAGTTGGCTATCACCAATTTGTCTGATATAGGATTTGATGATATCACACACCCTGTTTGAAAGTCATATGTGAGTGTTTCCTTTTTGGTTGTTTAACAGGTAAGAAAGAAAAACACTTGTAAATCTTGATCCTGTTATATTACATTGCGTTCAGCATTGGTCTGTTGACTTCAGTGGAACTACTCACATGCTTAAACTGACACATGATTAAATGTTTCCTGGACTGGGATTCTAATGTCAAATTTATATCTCTTCCATAGTGTTCCTAGGAACACTTGAGAAGCACACACCTAGCCGCCCTCTCACTCTGTACATAAAAAACTCAGGGCTGAGGCAAGTGAAGCTCCAATCACCCAGCAATGGCATGGGGGATAGGAAAGTGTGGGGGCAGATTCTCTGCCTCATTCTAGGGATTGCCATGTGCAAGTTGTATAGAGTAGGTGTGAAAAGCAGACACTTCCGGGTGTCCTGGACACTGGCCACCTATGATAGATCTAAGAGGCGGAGGGTCAGGGCCTTTCATGTGTTATCTCTGTTAGGGGTGGATTTTGGAGTCAGGGATATACACAGAGCTACAGCCTGCCCTCATATACTCTATAAATACACCAAGGCTCCAATAAAGTTCAAAAGTATTTTATAAACTCATGATCACAACAAAAACAAGATTCACAGTAGGAAACATACATAACACTAAGCATTAACTATATTCACTGGTTAACTGCAATGCCCCATAACCAGACCAGCCAGGAAGCAGCGAAGGGCAGAATCAGGGCCTTCATAGGTTCCCTGAGCTGCGGTGACAGGCCCTCAGGCTTTTCCCTCAGAGGGTCTCAGACCGAGAAGAAGGAAAGGGTGATAATTACCAATCCAGTGAATGATCCTGGTCCCGATCTAATACTGCTTTTACAGGTAAGTATCCAATTATGATCTGATCCAATAGGTCAGCCCTCTCTCTCTCAATGTCACAGTCGCTGCTCATATGCCTCAGACACGCAGGTATTGATCAGCAACCAAGTAAACTCGCACACCATTTAAACCTCAAGTACCCTCAAGTATCCATATTTCATTTGCGCGCCGAATCGTGCCTCAGGATTCCGTAAATACCCACCAAAATCACACCATGTGTCAGTCATTCTTCTCACCAATCATACTCATGTGCACACGGTGCCCTACTATTGTGCTTTCGGCACTCCGGTGTAGCACATGGCACTCTACTGCACCACACAACCTACTGCGCAGGTTCCCCACATGGAAGTGGGTTACTGACATCATCAAGGTAGAAAGTTTAGCTATTCTAGAATCTTCCCACCTCCAATCTGTGTACACATGCTCAGGAGGAATCTCGTGTTATGGATCGGTGGAGGTGTGTTTTGTGGAGGTGCTGCCATGGGGTGCCACAGAAACAGTACAGTATTCCTTGTCTTGTATAACGTACTCCTAGGTACGAGCGTACACTTCATTCCTTTCTTGTTATGCAAGTATTTGATAATCAAATCCAAGCATTTAAAGCTTCCAGAACAACTATGAAATGTTCAGATCTCATGTTAAAAATGAAGACAGATTCTAAACTCTGTAATAGGTAATTAGCACTCAAAAGTTAGGTTTTGTCAGAAGGTAAGATGTTCCATTTATACTAACAGGTGCATTCAGAAGCTGATCAGGCTTCTGGAAATCTTTTGTTCATACTGGTCATATCTAAATTGATAAAGATCCATTTTTTTCAAAAACTTAACTTATTGTCTGAGTCTAAAATTAGTCACTCATTGGACTAGAGGTTTAGCAGTCACTGCCACACTAAAATTGCATCATCATGCTTACATAGTCAGTTTTCTGTTAGTAAGGTATCACTATAGGCAAAGAAAGTGAATGGTTTTAACCTTTGGCAATTACTGAGAGAAAAAAATATCAATTTATTCATTTATTTAGTTTGTATGCTGTCCTTCCCAACAAAGGATCAGGGTACTTTACAATTAAAAAACAGAATAAATTAAAAAGAGGAGAGTGACAAGAGGACTGAAGCAGCTTTAAAGGAAGTAGGCCATGATGATAAAGTGCAGACCCCCCTGAAAAACATCTCACCCTGGCTTTGTTTCGTGAATGCCTGACCAAATAGTTAATTCTTATAGTGCTTTTGAAACATGTCCAGACTCAGGCTCTAACAAGCCTGAAGAGTGAGGGAGTGGCAGAGTTAAGGACCAGTTATGGAGAATGGACCTCTCATGTATGTTTGCCAGGCGGACTTGGAATTCTGATGGTACTTGTAGGAAGTTGATCTTGGTTAGCATTAAGGATTGTTATAAGGGATAAGGGAGAAGGCGGCCCCTTAGGCACACAGAACCCAGACAGTTTAGGGCCTTATAGGTCAAAACCAGATCCTTTGAATGCACTCAGAAAGTTACTGGGAATAGTGCAGACTGCAGCACTGGAGTTATGCGCTCCAGTTATATGCCAGAAGATGGGTTGCTGCATTCTGTAACAGGTGCAACTTCTGGAAAGTCTTCAAGGGCAGGCCTATATAGACAGTGTTGCAGTAAACAAACTGAACATTACTATAAATTATTGCAGATGTGAATTTTCCAGGGGAACAAGCATTTTAAACCACAATAACTGTCATGATAATTTTGGGACCGGGAACTGTTGGCTAGTAAGGGAGACAGTACTCCAACTGTTATTTGTTGGGGAAAAAATCTTCATGTTAAGTTATTCAAGTCAAAAGATTTTTTTCCCATAGAAGCCTTCATTATAGTAAAACATGCATCAAGTTTCTGAGGGCATTACAACAATGCAACATAGCTGTCTTTCATTAGTTCTCAAGGCAGAATGATTTTGGCCATATGGTGTTTAATTTTTTTTTGCATTTATAATGTTTAGAAACAGTTTTAATAGACTTTTAAATATTTTTAATAGACTTTTTGTAAAGGCTAAAGCCTAGCATTTTATGTGATATATCACATTCTACTCTATCTCAATATGTCAGGCAGTAACTCCATTCTTTTCAATAGAGTTGGTGTGCATGACATTAGAGGTTAACTCATTTCATTGTTGTATATGAGTGTGTGCACAAGTAATAAGAAATTGAACTTTCTGTGCTTTTCTTTTAGTTTCTGTTGTTTATGCAGCAAATTCATCTTCACATTTGTGTTTCCTTCTTATCAGAATGTAAAATTTCTTATTTTCCAAAGTGAGTCAGTAGTATAACAAATTGCTCTATAGAAAAGAAATATATAATTGTTAAACCCAGACCCTTATGTAAGCTTCATATAATTTATTGTGTGACAGCAGTTTACATTATGAGAGATTTTTCATGGTTAAATCTGCTTCCGCTTAAGACAAATGATGTTTGATAAGTCTTCTAGAAAAAAGATATTTAATCTTTTTTTCCAAGTGTTTTATGCTTTTCTTTCACATCTCGCAGTACTTAGCTGACAGCTCCATTAGTTGCTCAAGGTTAGGTATTAAATCTAGAATATATATTATTTTCATAATTTAGAAATTTCAGTAATAGCCAATAAAATGCATAACTCAGAAATCATGACATGACAGTAAAAAATGTAGATTTTTCTCTATACATACAGCTATCTAGATTAATCAAAAAGGAAACCTCAGCATATTTATTCTGTGCTCTCCTTAAACCCAATCAAAGTCCACAGAAGTGTTCTCACTGAGTTGTGAATTTTGAATCAGACTTTTACCTGAACTCCAATATATTTCAGAGTATGTTTGAATAGTATATTGGGCCATTGGTAGAGCTATTTAGCTGACACTAAATTATTGTTTCAGTACTGCTAAAGTTCTGGTTGTGCCCTACCACAAATTTACAGAAAAATCTGCAAAGCCTACGATGTTTTATGAATTTCACTAAGTAAATAGCAGAAGGCAGGGCAGGGTAGAACCTTAGGGCACTTGTACACACCATGGGTTTGAATCCTCATTAAATTAAATAGGTGAACAATTTTATAAACAAGTTTATAAAATTTAAACTTGTTTATTTTGGAGCTTCACATCTGTGTTTACATGCACTAGGTTTTCAAATGAATTAAGCTATGGAGCATCGCATCTCTGTTTACACACACTAGGTTTTCAAATGAATTAAGCCGGGTCCCTAGCTGGCACCACAGGAGAGCAGGACAGTCCAGCACTGCCCCCTAACCTGGGGCCCCGCACCCATCATGTGCCCGTGTCCTGCCACACAGCCGTGGAAGCAGGGAGCTGGCAAACAAGAAAAATAAAAAAAGAAAGAAAAAGCCACACAAGAAAAAAAAAGTGGAAGCAATTTGAAAATGAAAGCAGTTTGAAGGGGGGAACCACAAAAAGTCGCAGAGCCATCTGGAAGACAAAGAGGCTCATTACATGTCTTTGAGTGCCTTCGTGTTTGCATGCAATGAATCCATGGATGTGACACTTTAAATCCCAGCAAGCCAAACTAAACTACGTTGAGGAGTTTTAGTTTAATGCACAAGAAAGATTGGGAAAGAAGTGCTGGGAAATCCCACCTGTGCAAACAGACACACAGTTGCAGTGTATGAAAGGGTAGTAATCATGGCATGTACATGAGCCCTTAGAGACTAACTGATTCAGAAAGGTATAAGCTTTCATAAACTTTAATTTTCCTGCACATCACTGACCTCAGAGTCTCTGTTTTTAAAGAATAACACTTTAAAAATTAGTTTAAATGTGAAATTGTAGAACAAGAACTCCACAGACTGACGATGTTTCTTAAGAAATCATTATGTTAAGTATCAGCTGAACAGAGATTCTGGATTGTTATCTCTTAATAGAGATTCTGGATTCTTACCTGGACTAGCTTTTTAAAACTCTTATGTCCCCCAGTGGGTTAACTGTTTTGTGCATCCCTTTTGATCTCTTCAGCCTGCCTTTGCCTCTCACAGCTGTGCCCCCTCCCCCCACTCCTTTCCTTCCCTTTTCTGTAGCCTTTGCATTCAATTTACTTTATTCATTTCTATGTAGCATCCCTGCTCTCTGTAAGTCCGTTCATAGCATCTGGCAAAATAGACTGTAGCCTATGGCAGCTTATGCCTTTCTAAACAAGTTAGTCTCTATAGCACCACCTTGCCTTGCCTTCTGCCTGACTTCAGACTAACATGGCTAACTATCTTTCCATGGTAAATAAATGTTTTAGTCCAAAATGTTGCCACAGACATTCAGTTTTCCAAATGCTATGTTTGTCATATTCAAGGAAAATACGTATATCACAATTCTTGATAAGGAAAAGATGCTTAATAAGGGTAATAGCTGTTTTTTTGTAGTCTTATAATAGATCATGCAGTGAATACGTACACTTATGGATGTGTTTCACCATTCACTATTCATAGAGTTAGGGAAGTAGATAAAACTCTATGGGATCTGAGTTGGAAAGTATAAATGTTAGGCAGAATAGGTACAAACAAGAAACACATTATTCTATTATTTTTCAACAGAATTTCACTTTTACTTATGTTTAAGACTCATTATAATTTGATTTTTATTGCTACTTGTGCATGCCAAGTTTTGTATGTTAAAAAAACCGCAGAAAATATTTCAGGGCTAATAATGAAAATTCATTTAAGAGTAAAGCAAATTTTGTTTCAGCTGGAAGAGGTAGCAGTATATAAAGTTTAAGTATTCTAGTCGTGGAAAACCATCTGACTTGGATGACCAATCACAAAGCTGAAAAATTAAATGCGCAACGGAAATTTTACAGTGAATAGTTTCCAATCAATAACCTGCACATTATTCCATAAATATTCACTGAATAATTTCAAGTAGTGAAAAATTTGTAAGGATCGCAGACTGTTAAAAAAGGAAATATTCATTTAATATGTTGTATACCAAGAATTGAACACTCAGCTCCACTCCTAGATATTTAGTATGGCAGAGAAGTTAAAGCCAAGCATGAAATAAGCACTATAGTTAAACCAAGGCAGCACTGATGATCAGAATGGATCCAATTCTTTGAATATTATTAAGCAAATCCCAAAAGATCAGCAGATTTCTGTAACTATTGAAAAGTGTAGATTATTTTGTGATGGACTAGCTGGTAGTGATTTGGCCCAGGATGTGACAGGCTAGTTGGTAGTGATTTGGCCCAGGGATTTTGAAAGAGTAAAACATTTTTTGAGGGCTTGGGATTCCCTTTCTTCACCAATCAGGCCTGGAGACTCACCCTCCTTGTCCCCTGATTGGCTGCTTGGGTCACCTGGAGGGGGATAAAAGGGGCAGAGCAGCTGACTCAGGGAGACCAGCAAGGGATGATGAGGAAGGAGTTTCTAAGAGCTGGGTCAGCGGGACAGGAGCAGCTGCACCAGAAGAGCCTGAAGGAGCAGGACCTGCAGGCAGTGGTAGAACTCTCAGCAGCGCGGTGTGTGGCCGGCAGGAGAGGCTCCCTGCTGGGCTCCAGCATCCCCAGTGAGATGCTGCAGTGGGCAGAAGGAGGTTCCTGGCTCTAGCAAGAAGTTGAACAGCAACCCAAGAGGTTCCCAGCTGTGCTTCCAGCTTCTCCAGCAAGAGTCAGGGCAGCTCAATGTGAGGCGCAGGGGCTTCTGGAAGGTCAAAAGGCCAACAGCTCAGCACAATCCTAGCAGTGGTGGCTGTGTGGTAGAGTTTTTGCCTACCATGTGGGAAATCTGAGTTCAAGTGCCACACGGGCCAAGGTAGGGGTGAGTGAAGTGACAGGGGAGAAATTCTTGTTGGAGTGGAGGGGGGCATTGCGTTTTCCCCCTCCCCCAGGTTCCTGCACCCTATATCTCTTGATATTTGGTGTTTTGTGTTTTGTGCGTTTTATATTTTGCCAACCAGTATTGTTTGTTGTGTTGTTTGTGTTTTATACTTTGTTAAACCTGTCTTATGTTAACTGGATGAATATGTCTACAAAATGTGAATGCCTAATCTTTATTGAATCCCATCCTCTTGGGGCATTGTAGTGTCCCCTATACCCCCTGGTTTATATATGTTATGTTCCCACCGATTTTCATTAAAAGGTGTATGGTTAAGTCCCTGTAACAGGGACTCAAGCAGGGGCCCTGTTACTTGGGCTAGCTCTGGGAGGAGTGACCTCCGAATGCACCCTGCCAGGTGGAGAGGATTTCACACCTGGAAAGAGGTGGGATGATTAGCCCGCAAAAACCGGAGATAAAACTGGCAGCAGGACATTTGCTGATCACCTTCAGGCACCAGAAGAGGAACACAGGGTTAATCGAGACCCTTGAGATGAATGAGACAAAGAAGTCTAACCTGTGGCTTGGTAGGATGCTGGGAGCTCTGGATTTCCTGAGGACACAGCCGATCAGACCCGGACAGATGATACTACAAAGGATCATGCTGCTGTGGTGAGTCTGGAGTGACCATGAGGGGGCAGAAACTGGCTTGGCTGAGAGCCTAGTAAAAGACAGTGTCTCTGGGATGACACGTGGGGGAATAAAGACATAGATAAGTCCCTGACCCTGCTGAGACAACAACTATTTAAAATATAGGAAAAGGAACTGTGTGGGAGCTGCAGAGAACTGCTCTCGGTACAAGCTGTGGACGAAGAGTGAAATACGCAGAGATTGCCTTCCGCTAATAAGGCAATTAGCAGTTAAGATTAGTTTAAACAATGTATCTTTGAAAGTAACAACTGGGGGTTTTCCTCCCCTTCAAACCAACTGCCTTTGCCAATGAAGTAATTGGCAAGGCTATTGTCACTGTATCTGCTACTTTGAAAAATAAACTTGTAATTTGAGCATGTAACCTCTGGGTACTATTTATTGATCAAGGACTTTAACAACTCACTGCTCTCCTTCTTTTTCTTATTAAAATCAAGTCGTGGCAGATGAGTATAGGAAGCACCCGAAGATATTACCCAACATGCTCACAGTCCCGATTTGGTTATCTGGCTCTCCTCTATAGGGGAAGTGTCCCTACACCTCCCACAGCATTCGTGCACCTGCTCTGATCCCTTCAATTGGAGAGGGAGTATATCTTGGAGTATCACCCGAGTTACAATTTTTTTTCTGAAACTTATCCAAATTTCTTGTACCTACAGTTTTTCAGTCCTGGGGTTTTCCACATAATTTAACTGTCTAAAGTTGGAGAGTATTCCTAATATTTAATTTCCTTAACCTAAAAGCCTCTCATTAAGTACTGTGTGCAAAAAAAAAAAAAAAAAAAAAAAAAAAAAAAACCCAAAAAACTCTCTCTTAGGCTAAGTACAGATGTTCAAAAAACCTGAGAAAGAATTGATCTATCCTATGAGGTTTTCTGTAAAGTGGCCTACATTAGATTGGCAGTGAACAGTACATACATTTACCCTTGGGGAAGGGAGCAGGGTAGGGCATATGCAGGTAGCCTGCACTGGCTGAAGCCAGCAGCTTGGGGGCACTCCTGCATGCCTCCCAGCAGGCACTGTGGGCTCCTTCATCTGCTGGAGACCTCTGTAGGCTGCCAGGCATGGGCAAGCACATCTCCTACAATCTGACATGTCTCTGTGGACTCTGTCTTGTATTCAGCCATGGGCTTCCAGAAGAGCCTCAGAGCAAGAGCCTTCTGTTGTGAGTTGTATGTGCCCTTTGTCATGGCCAGCCCATATCCTGCCATGGCATCCTACCACCTGCACCCAAGCAGGGAGACCCAGGAGCTGTGGCATGTCCTGCTTGTTGCCCTTTGTCATTCTTGGAGGCTGCAGGACATCATTTGCACCCACCTGGACATGATGGGGCAGCTGATCACCATGGTAGGTAGCTTCATGCCTCCACACCAGCAGCCAGAAGTCCTGTGCAGAGCCACCCACCACACTCTGCACCCTCCAAACATCCTGGACTGGGCCACTGACTTTGATGTGGCCAATGAGAATGAGGCAACCCAAGACTCCATGAACACTTGGGTGCTCTGGCACCACCTCTAGAACATTGAGCGCCAGTTCTGAGCCTGTGCCACTAACACCAATTGGTGGGAACAGATTGTCCTGGGCACATGGGACAATGAACAGTGGGTTCAGATCCTCCACATATACCAGGGCCCCTAATGGGCATTGTTGCCCAGCTGTCCCTGCAACATTGCACACCAGGACATCAGCTTGTTGCCACCCCTCACTAAAGAGAAGTGGGTGGCCATCACCATCATGAAGCCAACTACCCCTAGCAGATATTGTTACATTGCCAGCCAAAAGGCAGTTTGGATCTGTGAAGTCCTGGTGACTACCTCCTCACCCTTAAGGATTGGGAGTCCTTCCCGGATGAGTAGGGCCAGAGGACATCGAGTGCCCATGTCCTGGAACCATATGGATCTCCTGCCCTGGGCTCCATTGGCCTTGCTTCCTAGGCAGTGCTTCCCACAACCCATGCTACCTGGACACTGTTTCCCTTCCCCACTCCCACCAGGGGCACAAACTGGGATATAGGGGAAGGCAGCACGAGGGAGACATGTGCCTCAGTTTATAAGGTTTCAGTTGACAAACTTTTCTCATTTTTAATAAAAGACAATCCATCAAACATTGTCAGTATCACAGCTTGGTCCTTCTTCCTGTTGACACAAATCATCAAACTTATGGAGGGGATGGGAGAGGTTTGTGAAAGGGTCAAAATAACCTGGAAGGAGTGGTTAGGACAGTGGAGGGGTTGGGATATGGAAGAATGCTGCAGGGTTGAATGCAACCAACACAAAACCTTGGAGAAGAGGCATGGGATAGGGGACTTTTGACCTGGCACACTAATTTCCAGACTTGGGAGTGAAGACTAGGGACTTCTCCATGTATGACCTGGGCAGGTGGGTGAACCTGGACCCACTTTAAGAGAGCTGTGGGGCAGGAGTGGGAGGCAGCTGCTGGGTCAGGGGTTAGAAGATACCACCAAAGCAAGGGCTGTGGACTCCTGGCTCTCCCTCATATGACCTCCAGCCCCTCATCCCCCACCCCCAAGGGCCCAGTCTCCCCCTTCAGGAACCCTAGCCCCACGGCCCTCAGCCATGCCTGGGACTCGTGTTATCTAGCAGGAACAATCCCAGGGCCTGCCTATCCTCACAAAGGTTATGCTGCTTCTCTAGCAGTGGCATCCAGCCCGGGAGGGGTGCCTTAGGGAGTGGAAGAGTTCTACCCCTCGGGACCCCGAGCTGGTGCGGGGATGTGCTGAGGCCAGTGGGCTCTCTTGCCAGACACAGTTCTAGGAACAACATGGTCTGGTGAGCTAGTTTGAGCTAGTCCCCTGGTTCTGAGTGTACCTGTGTCCCATTGGGACTGTCCTGGAACCACTTGGGGGCCTGCATATGAAAGGAAACCACCAGAGCTGGGGGGAGCAGATTGGTTCTGCAAAGGGGCCAGTGTCCCTTACAGTCCAGGCACCCCAGCCCTTCCACCCTCATCCATCACTGCCTACTGGAGTGGGCCCTGCTGGTAGCCTTTCTGCTTCCCCAGACTACAGCTTGCAGGCTCCCTTATGCCAGTAGGCCCTCCACTCCAGTAGCTCCCAGTCAGGGTGTGGTGGGGGGGGGTGTTCTCTCCCCGAGCTAGCATCCAGGAGTCCTTCCTATGGGACTGCCATTCCTGTCACCCCATTAAAGAGTCCTTGGAGGAGAGGTTTGGAGGGTTGTGGGCTCTCCACAGGAGGCAGTGCTAGTGCCAGTCAGGTTGTTGTGGGTGGATATAAAGTGGTCTAGGACCCCGTCCAAGTATTCTGTCTTCTGGAGCTCAGTCTCTGCTAGCTGCGCAGAGGCATGGTTTGTTTCCTCAAAAGAGCAGGTAGATATCATAACACGCTATTTTTGTGCCTCAGCAGCTCAGGTGTAGGCATCCACAAGCCTGACCAATTTCCCCCTTCACATCGGGAGTCTCTCCTCCTGCTGGTCCCACAGCTCTTGCTTCCAGGAGTCAGCTGTGTTCACTTGGAGCTTGGAGGTGACAAGCAGGGCCTGCAGTGTCTCTTTGCTGCTTTGATGCCTCCTGCAGACATGCCTCATGCACTCTGCAGCTCCCTGGCCTTGGGGTGTGGCATCATGTCCTTCCAATGCTGTCTTTCCTCAAACAAGTGGTGTCTGCACTTAGCTAGGGGAGAGACAGAGCCTTTGTGCAAAGTTGCAACTTTTGCTGATACAATGAAGTACAAGAACAGGCATCTGGGACCCTTCCACTGCTTGCCTGGGCACTCACATGGAGACAGCAATCTAGTTATGGTAAATCCTCTGTCTGAACCCTTCCCCCACCCAGAGTCTACGAGCTGCGCTGCTGCTCTGTACCAGGCAGCGTGGAGACTGGGGTCCCAGCTGTGTTGTGCATAGCCAGCAGGCCCTGCAGTGGTGATAAGATGGGTTTCCGGGGAGGGAAGAACAAGGGGAGAGGGACAATGCATTAGTACATGGTTGCTCAATCAGTTATGCAGTATAACTCTTGATTTTTCTTTTCTTTTTTTTAATGGATGACACTAGTATTAACATTAGGAAAGATAACAGAAAAGAGTTACTTAAAATGAGGAAGAAATCGATGCACATAATTACACTGAACACATTAAGCTAGCTAGCCGTGTCCTTATGTAGTACACATCACCATGGCAGCTGAATGCATGGTATAAGCACTGAAATAGAAGGTAGTATATATAAGATACGGGATTCTTGCAAATTGCATTGTAAATAGAAAAAATAGGGGACAATTTTAGGCCAATATATAACTTCTTTTAAGACTAATAAGGGTTTTTTTTTCCATTCACTGAAAGCAGACTAGGGTACAGTACAAGAATTCTGGTAAGGTACAATATGGAAGCTTTTTCACTATATAGAAGGATAATTTCTTTTATATTCTGTATAGTAAATTTCTGAATGTCTACCTATCCTCTCTATGTGGCACACATTGCTATTGTGAACAATGTGACAGAAAAATACATATAAAAAGAAAATCCCAGGCAGATAGAAGGAAAAGTTCAGCCCCTCCAGCATTACGGGCAGAAGTAGTTTTAAAATTGGCTACATTCAGCTTTGATGCAATGCCTTTCACCTCAGTAATGTTACACTTACAAAATCTAAGACCAAATTTCTCAGGTTTTCTTCTCAGAAACTATAAAGTTATATTTACATTTTTTTTTATTCTGGCCTTGAATAACATTACAAATTTCAAATGTATTTAAAGTTTATAGCTAATGTAGTTTTATAGCAGCAATTATCTTCAAAAGTGATGAGATGGAGTTCTGCAGAAAGCTAATTTGAAGAGCTAATTTGAAGAGCCAATCCAAAAAGTTCTCCTTCCTTACCTCTATCAGCACCCCAGGAACAATTCTATATACAGGTAGTGAAAACCTGCTTTCCTCCATCCATATTCCAAAACAACCCAAGAATTTAAATTTTACCTATATTTTGTGCCTTGCTTCAAATAAGCTGCATTGACATCTGGAAGCTTGGAAGAGGTTACACAATTGAATGAATAAGTGTAATTTGAAACCTATCTTTTATCCTGAGCACTTGGTCCATGATCCAAAATGAAAGATTAAAGCAATTACTCTGAGCATGTTTTATAGGATCTAATATAAGAGAAGACTGACTAATACCTCTGTAAAAGAAATGTCCCAGCTGAGTTGGTATTGGAAGATGTGGTTCCTTATGGGAAACCAGAGTCCAGGAATAAATTTGGTTTTTAATGGCTGAATGAACAGAAATGGGAAACAGTAGAAAGTTGGCAGACAGTTGTGAGAAGACAGGGAGCAAGCTAACTATAGCCTGTAAAATATAATCAAGCTACTTAAATGTCTTTTCCGTGAATTGTGTGGATTGGCTACAACATAACAACCCCATGCTCCCTTACTCCACCTGGTAAAATGGGACAACTGGAATAAAATGTAAAAAACTGGGATAAAATGTACAAAATAAATATAGCATTTGAAAAAGTGGAAAGTAATGAACTTTTGTGGGGGGAGGGAAGAAGAGGAGGATTCATCCTTCTTTCTTATGCCATTCTCCACACTTTATTTTCCTGGTGTCTTCTGCATTCAAGAAATGTACACTCTATTTGTATCTGAAGGAGGATAATAGAGCAATGTCAATATTTGGGGAGGAGGCGGCATGTAACAGCAAGGTTGTGTTTCAGCTCCAGTTTGAAACAGGAAAGAACTCATTTATTTCTGTCAAAGGCAACTCCCCACAGATTGATGATTGGATTTGTAGGTTGTATATGACTAGAATGTAACTGTGAAATTATTTAATCTACACTATACACATAAAGTCAGTGAAAACTTGAACTTCGTGGATAGAAAATATTTTCTTAATACACCAGTTAATCCAAGATCAATTTTATAATCCCCATTCTTTTGTTGATAGATTCCTTTTCCTTTTGAATTTTGATACATTTACCTTTTGTCTCTTTCTTTCTAATAGATCACTAGATACTCCCATTTTAGTTTTGTAATTGACCACTGGGAAATCAAGGTAATGGAGTCTTCTTTAAGAGTAGTTGATGTTTTAAGATGTTCTGAGAAAAAGCTCTAGAGGACAAGAGATCTTCTTGATAGGTAGTATTACAATGGGAGGATTTTTTTCCTGCTAAAAGACAGCCCAAGTACCTGTTTCTTCACACTTCCCCCAAATACAGGGTCATCTAGAAAGGCAGTGCCCAAGCATTAATGGAAATGGACTTTGATTTTTTTTTTCTCCTTTGTCTGTCATTCCTAAAACAGATGTACATTTCTGGGAGTACAGGTAATACAAGATTACTCCTCCTAACATAATAGCCTGTAATAGTCTAGTTCAGCAATATTAATGGTCTTCTTTGTATATATTTTTGTTCCCTGCTTAGTATAGAAGGGTTAAAAACCACATTGAACTCATGCAACAGGGGAAAAGGAAAAAGGATTAGACAGAGCAAAGTTGAAGCTCTGGATGATCTTTTCCAGAATGTTTACTTACCACTGTCCATTGTACAAAAACACCTTATGGCTTACTGACCACAAAGGAAAAAAGGGGGAAGCCATATAGCCAAACATCAAGGAAAGGAGATAAATAATAGCTACTGTAGGTAGTATGATCTTCTATGTACACTCATTTCTACATTAAAAAAAATAAGTTTAATACAACTTAGAGCAACCAACCAAACCATCTACTGATGGTGACTGCATTTTGAGTGTGTCTAAATGGACACTGGAGACCAAGTACTGAGAACAGCATTCCTAGAGCATCTTGACTGCCTCATTATGTGGTTTGGCTTAAGTGGACCAGGCAATGATGGATGGAGCATATTTCTCCATGGTGTTGTCAAGTGGTTAGCCAGTGGATCCTTGCCTCCTCCTCATGGAGTTCAAAGGTAAGTTACAGTCTGTCCTGTAGTGAAATCTGAGCCTTACTAGCCAATAGCAAAAGATTCATGAACTTCAGTGGGATTAGGATTCCTTTTTACATATATGGTCATATAAACAACAGGCTATTTGGCTAAGAATGGGACCCTCGGGCTTGAGTCCCTTAATTCAACTCCTGGCTTAACCATGGAGTTCTTGGGTAACTTTGGGCAAATTGTTTACAGTCACATCCATATTGACCTTCTTTTCTGTGTTGCAGTGCTTAAAAATTATACACTTCCTCCATAAGGGTAAACCTAGCTGAGATGGTTATATGCTTAAATTTTCCTTAGAGTTCACTGAGAGAGTTAGGCACCCCCAAAGCATCATCCACAGTGCACAGATACTCATCTACTTGCCAGAGTTAGCCAGCAGGAAATGTTAGCTAGTCTATGTAATCAAATCAGTAACAATGTTTAGTTTGGTATAAATCACAACAACTATGGTAGGCATGGGTTCTCACCCTACTTCACAATACTGAGTGGTTGAAGCATTTGTCCTGGAAGTGGGATATTAGGATTTTTGTCTGTTTTCAGCCTGTAGATGCTCAAATACAGATCTCTCACTTCCCCAGGAGCCTTCCCTAATCACCAGTGTATACAACACACATTGAATGCAATACTCTCTACTCCTCTAGCTTCACATGGGCAAGAATGCAATGGGGCCAGAAACAGATGCAACAGCTAGCATGATTCCTGGAACATGTTGGCATGGGAGAACACTACTCAAGGAGAAGGGATTTCTGGCTTCCAGCTTCTCTTCCCATGGCCACTTCTCCGTTTTACGTTAGACAGTCCTTGATTAAAAGGTAGAAATGATCCGGCAGCAAGGGCTAAGAACGCTTAGAATCTGAGGACTAGGCATGTACCAGACTTTCCAGGCCAAAAAAGGAGGAATTTAAGTGGTTTTATAGTACTATAGTTGAACTGATTTAAATTCCATGCAAGTCCTGTTTAAGTACCTATAAGAACAATCCATATTTGGCCCCAAGGGCTAAATTCACAGAGAGCTAAGTGCAAAATGCCACTCCTAGATGCTACTTAGATACTCCAAATACCTTCTCATCTGCTGATTAACCCTGGAAGTATTTATACCAGTGATGTACTCCAGTTGCCTACATTTCTGCCTTTGCCCCATGAAAGATTCTTAAGTTCTGGCAATAACAAATAGTTTATGACTAAGCTCTATTTGGGTCCATAAATAAGGCTTTCCCCTTGCAAAGTGTGATTCAAGTAGTTATTTTCAGAACATACTTAACCTTCACAAAAGGGAGCCAACAGGAGTTGTTGATATGCTACATATATCCAGTGGTATAGTGATTTGAGCATTCCCTATGGGCACCTATATACATGCCCAATGCCTGCTTCATGTGCTAAACAACACTGCATTCAAGCAGACTTGACTTCTACCACAATGGTGGTAGAAGCGCTTTAATTAAAGCTTGAACAAGCATTAGTTAAAACACCCCCACTACCATTTTGAAGAGCAGGATGCTGAATACATGAGATGCTGTGAGCGCTTTAATTAGAGAGGCATCTGACAGCTGCTCTAATTAAAGTTCCCCCCCCTCCTCCCCCCCAACCTGGAGCAAGTGTAAAGACACCCTGAGAGTAAGGGGGACCCAGACTCAATTCCCCGATTTGGAGGTGGAACACGAACCTGGGATTCCTGCCTCCTCTGGGCTACAGGGCATTCTCAAGTGGCACCTTCTCAGTGGGAGCGTCTACATGAGACTTTTACTGTGCAGTTGACTAATTAGCCGTATAGTAAACATTGCATATCTACACATACACCCCTATTAGGTTGGAGTAAGCTAATTTACTCTGTTTGAGGGCAGAATAGGGGCAGGAAGCAAGCCCTGAAAGACCCACACAGAGAACACTCACCTGAGGTATGGCAGAAGGCCCATCTGGAGCAGGGAACACATCGCCACATCTCCGAAGTGTGTGCTCTCTGCAGATAGGAGGGCAGAAGATCTGGGAGGGTATTTCCAGTCCTAGAGAGGGGCAGCCAGAGAGGAACTGTCTCCAGTGGTCTAAGGCAACACTGGAGGGCTCCTATGCTGGCAGCATCCTATGGCCAGCAGCTGGTGAAGGCAGCAGATCCACTGGTTTGAGTGGTCAGCGGATCACTGGTGAGCCTTAGTTTGCACTGAGGCAAAGAATCACCAGAGGACAGCCAGATGAAGATTAAAGTGGCAGTCAATGAGAGCTGGTTTGTGAGTTTAGGGACACTGTCTTGTTGCTTTCTTTTTTTGTTCCTTCTGAGGTGGTTTTCGGACAATGTTCCCCTCCCACAGTGCCAGGGAAAACAGCCAATAGGAGAGTTCCCCTCTTGGAAGGTGCTCAGCAGCTCAGAGGAGCCCAGCGCAGGGTAGGAACGCAAAGGAAGGGCTCTTCATGTGGTTTTGATGAGTTGATTGTTGATCTGGAGCCTGGGAGGCGTGGATTTCATTTACTTTGATTTACTATCTAACTATTTGATTTTGGATCTGTAAGAGACTTAGAAGAGCCAATTAACTCAGGAACAGGGAATGCTTTAAGTTCATTTCTTTTTTTTTTCACTTGAGTATTTGATAGGGTCCTTAAAAGGTTGACCCAGACTGAGTATCCCAGGAGCCTGCAAGGAATTTATTTAAGGCCATATGCCTTATGGACTTTAGGTGGGCTGACTTTAGTTGATGAATCAATGAACCCAGGAAGGACTGATGTTAAAAAAACTGATCTTAGTGAGACCAAATAAATAGGTTCAGACAGTCATTTGACAAGCTAGTGCTTACCTGCCTGTGACAGCAGGGTGATACAAGATCCAGACCCTGATGGATATCATCCAGGACATGGTAAGGGTGGGGTGTGAGAAAAGGTGGAGCCCCATGAAGAAATCCCTCAGAAAGGACCTGCTAGGATCACCACTATCCTACACATTCAGCTCCAGAAAGTTAAAGACCATCAAGGTGTGATGGATGACAGAGGAGTAACAGAGAGTGGGGTGGCAGTGCTTTACAATACCCCAATAGCGTACGTGGGTAAGATGTCAGGTAGGTGTGGGCTGTGGCCATACTGCAAGGTGCCATGACACTCTGCAGTCAGATGGTACTTGTAAATACAAGTACTACCCTGCGATGAAGTAAAAAACTCTACAGCAGTGCATGTGTAGACACTGCCCTCACTGGCTGGGGCATAAGGGTGCTTCAGTGCGGGGGCTGCCTGCTGGCTAGGCTCACACTGAAGTACCCTTGTACCCCAGCCAGCCTCTCTGCAGTACACTGAGCAAGGAGGAGCAGCCACAGGCTAGCAGGCTGATGCCCTGCACCGCCTTTCAGCCAGAGCTACTCCAGCTGGCTCAGTGTGCTGCAGTCAAGGCACACGTGTACATGGTGCAGCCGAAAGCTTCTCAGGAGTTCTGGAGTTTATTCGTGAGCCAATTGCTCATTTTGATGCACCCAGTCTTGTTGAAGCTGATCCACTCTGTACACCGTGTGTAAACGTTTACTGAAGCAGGGACTGGAACCCTGGTCTTGCCACTCCTGGGGGAGTCTCCTCATCACAAGGTCACAGAATTTCTTTGTGGTTTTGTATCGCCAACTGCAAAACAGAATTACTTGGGCCCAGATCCTTAAAAGTAGTTAAAAACCCTAACACTATTGATTTAAACTTGAATTGAATCAGATCTCCTGAGGTCCAGCATTTATTTATGTGATGCTCTTTACTTGTCATTAAAATGCTCTTTAAAAAAAACAGCTCCTTGGCTAGGGTTAGAGACACAGGTTTTTTAGTGTTTGGATCTATTCTAGATGCATGCAGCAAGCAAATTGGCTTTTATGGGGTCAGTTCAAAACGCCCCAGTTGTTACAATAAGCATTTCTATTGTGGGGGTTTTATCTTTTAAGCTGGCAAGTAGGTCAGGACTGATAAGAGTTGGTTGAGCTGTGAGAGGAAGTTTGCACAGTGCCTCTCTCATTATTCCTGACTTTAGCTTGTGCTATCAGTTCCTCATAAAAATTCATCAAATTCGATGGCATTAAAAAAAAAAGTTAAAGAGAGAGGCAAAATCCAGCTCTGTATTAAGTGACTATAGACTGTACAGAGGATTTTTATATGGAAACATCATGGAAAGACAGTCCAGGACAAAAGGGTTTTTTCTTTCCCCCTTTCTAACACGTAGCTTGCAGCAGTTTAGAAATTCTGTATTCAACAAGTAGCAGCCTTTAGAGGGAAGCAGAGGACAGGCAAGCAGGGAGATCGCTATTAGCCTAGAAGCACATTTTGTCAAGTTTTCTTGTCCATTGATAAAATGGGGCCTCAATCTAAGTCTATTTGACAAACACTCCCAGATGAGTACTTACCTACATTTACTGCCTTGACCATCAGTGAGTTTCTGAAAATGAAATCTCCTTCATTCCATGCAGTAAAAGAAGCACTTCATCCTACCTTTCTTGACTTGATGATGAGAAGATATGAGCTCTATGAAACTGGGATATCTTCACTCAGGAATAGATCCTAATATAACACTGTAATCAATGGCAAGTTAAGCTTCTCTGGGGCCCAGGACAGAAGAGATTAGGATCTTTGCCAAGCTAGCATTTTGTGATGGCACCTGTCTGTGTGTTGACTAGATTAACTAGTTTACAGACCCTTTTCTCTGGTAGCCAGATATTTTTAAACATTTCTTAGCTTTCTCACAACATACTTAATTTCCTTTGATTCTGCAACAAGTTTGAAGAGTTTCCTGTGATGCTGTTTGCTAATTGGCCTATGACATCATGACATCAAGTCACAAATGACTCATGTGATCAATCAGAGGGCAACAACACACCATATATATATATAAATCAGGGACCAGAAAAAGTGGCAAAAAAATTGCATAACTGACCTAGGAAAAGCTTGACACAGAGTGTATAAAGCATTTCTCTGAGGCAGAAAATGTTCTGTCAGCCTGAATCCTATTTAAAGGGGACAGCGGGGGAGGGGTGATCAAATCTGACCCTAAGCTTCCTTTCCTCTCAGTAGGATTGGGACATGAAGTGTCTTTCCCTTCCTATAGCAAAGAATAATGACATAAAGAACAATGATCTCCTAGTTTAGCTTTGTCGGGGTGAGGTTTTATTGACACGAACACTAAAGTTGAAAGCAAAAAAAGAATTTAGAGACAAACAGAAGCTTTAGCTTCACTAGTTTGGGTTCAGTCCACCTGGAAGGTGGTAACTTGTATCATATATTTTGTTCTGAGCTTGCATATTTAATGCTACACAGAACAGAATGAACAGAGTGGTTGATTACTTGTGACTGAGGCCCCATGTTCCTAGTTTGATAGAGAATGAGATAATTGTAAGTATAGGTTTAATTTGACAGTGTTTTTAGAAAGCAACTGTAGGCTGTTTTTTAAAGTAAAAAATGATTCCCAGGTGTTCACAGCTTTCTGAAACTGCAGAATCCATGGCAGTGTCTAGGAAAAACTGCTTCTGAAGCAATGCATTTTCACCTACCTATTTTCTTCTCTCTCCTATGATTAAGCACTATTATTAGTGCTAATACAGAAAAAGATATTTCTTTATAATCTGTGACAACAGTCATGAAACTAAACTGATTTCATGAGTTAATTCTGGCTGCAAGGCTCTTGTGTATTTGGGCAGTAGATTGGCAGCCAAAGTAGTTGCATGCTGTTGATATTTATTAAGCAACTGAGATCCGTTTGAAATTCAAAGCAACTGGACTTGAATAAACTTCCTGGCAAGGTTATTATTCAGTGACAAGTTTGTCAATTGCAATGCTGGACACTTTGATGCAAAATCTGATTGAACCTTGTAGAGTGGGATTATTCTGTCTTGAATCAGCAAGTGCTGCATCATCTTTTAAGGTCAATGCTCATTGCAAGTTTGAGTTACTGTGGCGTTGGCTCGGAAGAGTTGTGAAACACTTCATGGAGCACTTTTAAAGCAGGCTATTACAGGGTTGAGCATCTTGACTTTAGGTTGTGGTTCTTGGTGTAATTCCTGAGGATTTATTTTTGTTGTACTAAGCTACTATAAAATAGTATTCCAAAAATGCACCAACCATGAAGGTTGTCTCTAGCATGTCCTCTTTTTAGCATGATAGACTTACCTTGAAGTATCAGAATTTTGACATGTAACATCAGCCAAACTTTTTTAAGGAGCACTATTTATTTTATTATATTTGACTAAGATTAACTCTGATAGTGGAAGAATTTCCCTATGCTGCATTGTGCGCTCTTTATATGCTGTTTTTGAGCTTCAATATAATCTCCACCTATCAATGAGTAAACAAACTATAACAGATCCAATTGTCCCAGTTGTGGATCCATTAAAGTTAATGGTACGGTGAAGAATCTGGCCTAATATAGTTGCAAACCATAGAAAAACAAAGCAACTGGCTTCAGAGTAGCAGATAACACTTGAAGCAGGTGCCTGTCTTGCCAAAAGCTTGACTTCATGAATATCATACCAAATTTTCAATAGTGATCTCTACAAGTCAGCCTTCTTAGTAAGGCATGCAACTAGGAATCAAGAAGTCTGGATGCTAAAGCAAGTTCTGATATGACTTTCTTGGCTGTGTCCAGATGAGTGTGGATGTTTAGTTCCCTGGGGACAAGTAGAAGTGACGCAACTTGTGCCACAGCTACTCATCCCTGGGGAATGCCTGTGCCATGCACAATTTAGCACACAGCAAGTTACCCTGGGGGCAGTAGATGCAGCTGAGCAGCTTTACCTGGGTCCCTGGGGCCTCCTGGGGCTGCAGTAGAACCTGGCTGGCAGAGCCTGGCTAGCAGCTGCAGCGCAGCTCCAGGCAGCCCGGCTCCGCTTTTCAGCAGCACACGCTGCCCATGAGTGTGCTGCTCTGGTTTTTTTTTCTGTGGGTATTTTTGACCCCTGGGTATCCCCATGGAGAAAAAAAAACTAAGCAGTGCACATATGAGCAGTGCACCTTTGCAGCACAGAGAACACCTGACTGAGCTGTATGTGGTGCTGCAGACGTGTTTGCAGCGCCACATACACCATGGCTGTGCTTATCCATTTGTTTTGAGTGCCTAAATGCTCAAGAGCCCAAACTGCAACTACTAAATCCTTATTTTTTCAAAGGTGCATTCACTGATTTAATTTGAAATTGTACAAAATGAACACTTTCAGTCTCAAAGGCTAGGGACATAAATTACATATATACTAGTCTAAGTGATTGGAAACCAGTTCAAATCTGAACACAACAAAAGCTCAGTGCACATAAACTGTGTTCAAAATGGCTGAAACCAGTTTAAGATAAACCTGGATGTATGTAGTATCAGACTTAACTGATTTAGGTTAAATTGGTTTATTGAACTTCTGTCCCAGATCCCCTCTACATTAAAGTTGACTCACAGTCTCCCAGAATCCCAGGATGCTTTGCATCTCACTCACAATAACCCCTCCCCCGACCTTCCCCACCTTGTAGGGTGAGTTGCCTAGCCTTGGCCCAAGCTGTCTGCTCCAGCTGAGCAAGGAAGCATGGTCTAGCACCCCCCAGCTTCCTGCTTGGGCCACTGCAAATCATGTGACTTCTTTTCTCATATTCTTCATTACCCCCCTCTCTACATCATTAATGTGGAGGAGCCACAGAACTTCTTTATTGTTGACATTTGCCAGGTCCTCATCCTGGGTATGCAGGTGTGCTGCACATGTTAGGAGGTGGTCAGGTGTCTGTGGTTTTTCACTACATTCACATAGTAGCTTGTCCTTTAAGCCAATCTTATTCAGTGTGGCACTAAAGCATCCAGCTCCAGCATGAATCCTGTCTAGTTTAGTCCATAAATTGTGGGGAACCTTGTATCTGGGTGGATAGGGTGTTGGGTTGCTTATGAAGTGCTGAAGGCATGTGACTGCATTTCCAGAATCAGAAGTGAATGTCCATTTACTTGCTTATCAGTTCAATCTATGCAGTTTAGACTAACCTGCAAAGATTGAATCTATTCTGTCTTGGACTTTTTGATTGTCTATACTTAGCCAAATTGTAAATCCCCAAGTGGTGGCATTCTGAATATTTTATCCATAATCTCTTCATGTTTCAGATTCCTCTTCTATGAAATGGAAATCATAATATATAACTAACCTTGGTGCTCTGAGGTTAATTCCATTAATGTTATAAATTTTCTCTTATAATGAATTATCTTGTACAGACCCCTTTTTGCACACACACAATGTTGTATGTATAATGTCACATTCATTACTTCATTTATATGAATAAATGCATGATTTTATGTGAGCTAAAATTGTGCATAGACATTTGGAAAGTAGGCTGAAGCCACTTTGAATTATGGCAAATTGTGATTATTATAAATTTGTTTTATGTGCGGAAGTGGTTGTATACTTGTCTCTTAAGGCAGACTGGAAAAGCATATTCTACTTTTATATGATCACCAATTAGCCTTGGATGTATTTAGAGAAATACCTGGATTATAGCCAATGAGGATATTCGTTCTCTGTTTCCTACCTGGTTTATGGGAGCATGGAAGACTGCTACATGTACTTATATATTCAGCTAAAATTGGATCATGCTGATTCAAGAATACCATGATTCACGAAAATTGACATTGCGTGGTGACCTACTTTTATTGTTATCAGTCACTATCAAGAAGTAGGCCTCACTGAAAAATAAACTTAATGATGACAATGACAGTGACAATTCTATAGTCTGCCATTCTGCACATTCACTTTCAAATTGTTCATCTCATCATCAATCACTTTCAATCATACAAGGAACACAAGCTGGCATTGTATTTCACTGATTGTAAACTATTTTCATACCTAGCAATGTGTGAAACGAAATGCCTGAAGCCAATAAAATCAGACTTGTTAAAAGCAAATGTGTGTATATGTGTAACAGAGAGATGTGGCAGAGCTGTGCTGCTATCCAGTACATCCACAGATGGTGGATAGTAGAATGACCTTCAGGGAAGGTTAGCTGTGAAATAAGCAAGTAGTAACTCTGACAAGTAAGCAGTTGTGAACCAAGCAGTGGCAGCACCACCAGGATGTGGTGGGGATAGCAGATGGCAATGCTCTTCCTCCTGAAAAGTCATGTATGTCCTCTGACAGTGCTGTAGCATGATGAGTACAGGTTGCCACTATAGTAAGTCTGTCCAGCCCTCAGCCATGGGTCTACAAGTCCTCAGTGAAGGAGCAAGCAGAAGAAGATGTTAGAATCTCAATGGCTGCAAAGGTGGATGCAGGCTGTATCGGAATGAGAGCTCCATTTGGCCTCCTTGCCATTGGAGCAAGGTCCTGCTCTGTCAAGAACTGTGTGGAAGCTGATGTGCAGCAGCTTCTCCATGATAAAAGAAATCACATGGAGGCGTCTTCCATGAAAACAGCTTTAGCACATTTTCCAGTGAACAGCTAGTGACCATGGGAACAAGACTCTTAGGTCTGGAAGCTCGTAGTCATGAACAGGGCATGAAGGCAGCAGTTACAAGATGATTGTGTAGCACTTGGATGGGGCAGGAATGTGATTTTGCAACTCTGAATGCAACTGAGCAGCCCTCTTTAGGATCTACTCTGATCACTCCACATGGGTAGGGGGCTACAAAAGATGCTCTAAAGGTCTGCCTACCTTTTTTCTGACTGGATAACTACATCCAGCGGGCTCACTTGCTGCGGCTGAAATCAATGAAGATACGCAATCAATTTTGGGACCCGGAACATCAGGTCAGTCTTGATAGTAAACACCCAGAATGCCACACTGCACTCATGGCTCAAGAGCTCAAGTGACACAACACTGACAACACTGCAGTGAGCAAGACCTGGCAAATGGGAGATGGGCAGCTCAAAGAACAAGGAGGTAGCTATACCTTCTTTTGGAAGGGTAACCAGGAAAGAGGACACTAACTTCCTGGAGTTGGTTCTGCCATTAAGATTGAACTCATAAACCAACTCAACAAATTCCTTACTGGAATTAATGAATGCTTCATGACACGCTGTGTCAAATTTCTAGAAAGCTAATATATCATTAGCATTAGTGTGTATGTTCTGACTCTTGATGCCACTGATGAAACCAAGGAGGAATTCCAGTCCAAACCTTGGCCAAGTCTTTTCTGATGTTCTGGAGGGAAATGGACTTATTTTTACTGGTGATTTCAACACCAGGGACGGAAGAGACTCAAGCTTCTGGAGCAGAACCATTGGCAAGGAAGGAATCTCACTCAGTTCTGTCACTCAAACTTGCTCCCAAATGATGGCTGCAGCAGATGCAATGCCGATGGAAAGTCAGTGTTGAAGGACTCAAGGACCGTAGCCTACTTGAAAACACAGAGATGAGACTCCCCTGTGGGAGATTCCTCCTCTGCACTTGCAGATGTGTGTGCATGAGGAAATCCCTTGCAGGGGATTCTCCTGCTCCTCAACACAGGGGGAACAGCAACCAAGGACATCTATGAAAATGTTGCAGCACAGCTGATTGTGCTCTACTGAAAATGTCTGTTTCTAGGCAAAGACCCTGCATGCTGTACCACAGTTAACTAACACATGCTGTTCTATTTAAGATACGCTGCCTGATTCATTGCATGCAACTTTGGTTCTTTCTGTCCCCTTAAAGAGATAAAGTCTCTTTTAAGGAGCTAAATCAGAAGGTAGTTTATTGGGAAGTGGGTGTCAGGCACAGAAACCCAGGGGTGCAAGGACTGGAAGACCTTCTTTTAGGTATGGCTGAGTTTACTTCAATGCAGTATTTAAGGACAAAATATTAAAGCTAGGGGTCCTAAGGAGAACTTCTCTGGGAATACGTGACAGAAGCAGAAACAAAGATTATAATTTATTTGTTATAGCATTTCCAGCTATAGATCTTAAAGAGCTCACAAATGTTAATTAAATGTTACAATACCTTTTAGTGATTAAAATGTATTGTTATCCCCATTTTATAGATGGGAGAACTGAGGCAGCATGCTTTAGGGACTTGCAGATATCACAGAACCTTTTATAGGCAAAACAAGAAAACTTCAATATTACCTTTGGTTAGTCAAATTGAATGATAACCTAAAATTTAGCCTTAATCTGTATACAGTTTAATACATCACCTGAAATTTTTTTCTCTCTTTTTTAGAAACTTTCATAGATGTCATTTGTAAACTGTGGTAGATTAATCAAGTTTGACTGTAATTTCCAGTGTACATGACCTGGTGAAGGTGTGTAATCACCCATGGACAGATGCATTAGAGGAATGTTCTGCAAAACTGGCATCAGTTTTTATTGGATCTTACATGGTCAAATAGCATTTATATGATGTAAATAACAGACTCAGCAAATTACCAAAATGAACAGATGCCTGATTTTTGAGGTTGTAAATATGCAACCTTATTGGTTTTGTAACAGCTCATTGGAGAACATGCTAACCTCTAAAAATCTGCTACAAGGTGAATACAAGGTTGTAAGGTGTCATGCGGCTACCCTTGATGTTGCGGTTGCTCTCTGGTTCCTTCTGCACTGTCCTGACATGCCTTGATGAAAAGTAAATAAAATTAAAGGAAAACTAGTCAGGAGGTGAACTTCATGCTTCACATCTGGGTCATGACCGTGGGTCTCTTCACAGGGCTTCACCAACCCCTACACCCTGTCCTCACCACACCTGTGATATTCTGGGCACACATGCCCCCTGTCAGACTCTCCCTCCTCCTCTCCCAGGCTTGGTCTCAGCATGGTTCTTCCCCAATGGTTCCTTTAAGCATCCAACCATGGCTGCCTGCAATTGACTGGCACTCCTCCTGCAACTCCCCCCTTCTGGCTGTTATCTTCGGGGCCTCTCCTGTGTCCCCGATAAGCAGCCCTCCAGCCAGCGGCAATATTTCTGACTGGCCCTTGCTTGTTCAGGGTCCCAGCACTCACCTGTCTCTCTCAGTGGGGTCCCCCCCCCCCGGGTCCCTTTACCCCCCTCCAGGCCCGGGCCCCTTTTCCCCCCTGGAACCCCTTTCCCTTTTCAGGGCTCTTGGTGGGGGGGGGGGGGGGATCAACCTCACTCTAGCTGTCTTGTAAACTGACTCCTCCCAGCTTCTCTCTCTGCAGGTGGAGGCCCTGCACCAGGTCTTCCCTTACCCTGGCTGCTGCATCCCTCTCTGGTGTGGATTTCTCTATTGCCTCCCAGCCCCCAGTAAGTACCTGCGATCGTTCTGTTCCGGTGGGGCTCCAGATGTCAGTCTTCACAGGGATCTGCTCCACCAACCTATGTCACTCCTGTTGTGCTGCCAGCACACTGTCCGGGTGCTTCCTTTCAGCCCCCTTCCCTCTCTTGCCCCCCAGCTCCTCCCCTGGGAGCTAATCTGCCCAGCCTGACCCCCACATGTTTCCCTGCTAGGGCCCAGGTGGGGCTTCATTGGGAGCACCTGGACTCCCAGCTTTCTGTATCATCCCACTTTTCCTGTTGTGGCTTGGGTGCGGGTAAGTCTTCTCCTTTTTAGTAATAGGCATCATCTCAGGTGTGTCACAAAGGTGAAAAGAGTAACATTCAAATAAATTACTAAATAAAGAGATTAGAGCTGACTTATTTCAAAATTAAGATCCCGTTCACTGTAACAGATATTCCAAATGAATAAAAACTTAATTAAACTGTCTTATATACTTGATTTTGTTGTTTTCCACTTACATGACTGAGAATCCTTTTTAGTTCTTTAGATCAGCAGCATAAGCTGAAGTAGCAGACTACTTATTATTCTGAAATTTTAATGTTACTAAGATACAAGTCTATACAAGTTTAGAGAAAATAATTTTTTTGGACCCGCAAAGGATCATAAAATTCAGAAGAGGGGAGTGTTTTCCTAAAGGGCATTTTTACATGTGCAAGCACTGCAGCGCCAGACAGTTTCAAAAGTGCCTGGCGCTGCGACGCTTGCAGTTATATAAGCAGCAAAATGTATGTCAGTCCACATTGGAGGTGCTTTAGATCAAAAGCTCACCCCCGCCATTTTCTGCACGGTGATGCACATTTTGCCAATTACACAACTGCACATGGCGCAGCACAGTTCACCTTAGCTTGTGTGTCGAGCAGACTCAATTAAGTGAGTCTACTCTGAAGCAGCGGACCTCTGGGGCATCTTGGGACAGAAAAGCATGTGTATAAGTGCCCTAAGATACCATAAAAAAAGCTTAACTGTCATCCTACCTACTGTGTTGTTTATTTTGCAACATTTGATTCTATAATTAATCAGAATGAAAGTATTTGTTCCCATGCATCTGCATTATATATTTACAAAGTTTTCACAAGGTATCAGAAATAACATGCATGCAGCCTATTCTAGGGTGAGGATTAGGGTTTGGTTCCTAAAAAAAATAGAGAGAGAAAACTCAAAAGCAGGACATGTGGAGAATTCCTGTGTTCTCATTCTACAATATCCTTTTCAAACAAACCCGCCTTGCTTTCTCAAACTGCATGGGCATGCATCCACAAGAACTAATGTCTCTATTCAAGATTTATTTTCTTTCCCCAACTTGCCTACTTGTCAACTGTGGGTACGAGGATCAGCGTTGACAAAAAAGGGCCTGTGTTTGCCTCTCCACTGCTTTTCTAAAAATATCACTTCTGTGAATTGACCACAACTTCTAATTGCAAACATTCATTTGTCTAAGAAAATATCTATTTATTAGAGCTGAGTTGTTATGGTTTTTTAGTAAGCCTCCTTATCAGATTTTGAAGTATGAATTCTTCAGGACTTGAGGGCAGTCAAATCTTATTTCCAAAGTTCAGCCTGCAGTGACCCAGTACTGAAGGACTGCTAGAACAGAATCTCATAGTAAAGTAACCACGTTGTTTGATATCTTTGAATACCCATTAGTGCACACAGTAAGGTCAGTTAAGATAAAGATGCAATGTCATATTGAATTTCTGCTGCTATTAAAGCTGGATTGCCTTGCTTTGCTGGATTTATGTTGGAACCTTAATGTTACATTAACATAGCTTAATTGTAATGTACTTTGTTTTGTGCTCTTTGTAGTGCCTTTTAGACTTGCCATTTAATGAATTCTCTGTTTTTACAGATGGTTTAATCCTGCAGAAGCAGTTATGTTTTTACTGTCTGGTTCTGTTGATAGTCTGCTTGTTGTCAGGGACCACAGATGGTGAGTGCTACTTATTTTTACACTACTTTGAATTCCAGATTTCCCCCCCCCCTTTTTTTTGTATCATTTGCAAGTCTGCAATTATATCTTATTGATGAGCCGTCTGTGATTATCAGAGGTATAATTTAGAGGTGAAAACTGACTTGCGTCTTCAAGCACTGTTATATTTCTAAGTTGTGTGTAATTTCTTAGGTTTTAGTTCTATAAAGCATATGATTGGAATGGAGTTATTGCCATACCCTCTGTGGCATGGGTAATTAACCCTTTTGAGAGGGTATGTATGCGTGTGTGTGTTTAGCTGAGAGTAACAATGCTGCATAAATAACAAGGATTTCCTTTTTAGGAAAAAGAAGTATTCTTTAAGGATAGCTCTTCCTAGCTGGTTATAACAGTGGTTTTGTTTTTAATTCTGTAGCAAGAAAATTAAATATGCAGTTCCCTTCTCGACAGCTCTAGTTCTCTGTTGCTGCAGCTATGGTTAAATAAGAACTAGCAACAGCTACAGCTGTAGCACCCACCTGGTCCCTGCATCCTATTCTTGTCCAATGAACCCAAGTTAAGCACTTTAATAGGAAACCTTCATAGTACTAAAATGCTTACAACTCCCTTTTGAGAGCTATGTGGTTCAGATAATTCTCTTATCTGGTTTGACTCACAAAGGAACCATATGGTCCATGATAGCTTGAGTTTCCCTCTGACTGAATGGCCATAATACACTATGGAAGCCACCTGACTGTGGTTCTTTGCAGGACATGTAGTCTGGCTGGCTGTAGAAGAGTTAGAACATAAACAGCACCTATGACGCATTCCATGCCAAACCAGCCTAAAATGAAATGTTTGCAGAAACTCAAACTACTTTGATGTTTCAAAGTTTTTCACTTGCTCATTTTTTATCCTAATTAAAAAAAAAAAAAAAAAAAGATTGAAATATTGGCATTTCCTTTGGGGCATGAAACTATAGAATTTGGATTCTTGAAGAGCTCTTTGAGAGTTTAGCTATATTCCTATGCTGAAATGTGTCAATGGCCCAATGTAAGGGGTCTTGTAGGCAAGACAAATATATACCTCATTAAAAGTAGTGGACATGTCAAATTCTCTCATTTGGGCTTAATGGAAGTTCAGTCAAACTTCTTGATGTATTAAAATCAGCTGCATATGAAAGAGAAGAGCTAAAACCCAAGCACCTTGACAAGTTGTGTAGCCAAAGCAAATTGGTATTTTTAGTTTGATAATACAGGGGCTGGTACCAGCTGCAGTAGGACCTGAGGAAGCAGAGATGGAGAGACAAAAGCTTCTTGCATCTAGGCAGGGTGGTATGTCTCGGTGGTGTGCAAAAACTTGTGTGCTGTGTGTTCCTACTGCTGTTTAGGAAACAGTGCGTGCATCTACATTTGTGCTTTATTGTGGAGCTGACTAATTAGCTTCACAGTAAAGTATCACTGTCTACACAAGTGCTGGTATTAACATCACTGCCTACATACTGTAATAGATTAACCAACAGTAGATTAATAACTGCACTGTCAGGGACAGTACTATCTTATGGCGGCATAATCATCTCCACCAAAATGCTCATGTAGACAATGACCAAGGCTGGCTGGGGCAGAAGGGTGCAGAAGTGCAGGGGCTGCCTGCAGCACAGCCCCATACTTTAGCACCTTTAGGTCCCAGCCATCACCTCTGCTGCCCAATGCCACCACTTATAGCCCAGGGCTGATCCTATGAGCCTCCTGCCATCCCATGGCTGCTCTGCCCTGGCTTTAACAGCTGTGGTCCTAGGCAAACGTTAAGATGCTGCACCCAGGAGCAGCTGACTCTGACACAAATTGCATCACAGTTTATTACAGTGCACTAACTGTACGTGTAGAAACACCTAATATTTTGTGTAGTTATATAAATTAATGGATTACTCGGACTTCATGCCATCATTTTCTTCTGCAATCTTCCATGCACCAATGTGAACTCCTCTTAACTGATTGGGAGAACAATGTGAAATATATAATCATGGACACATGCACATAAGCATCCTATTTATTTATTTATTTTTGGTCATCTGGTCTTGCTATTTATTTTCAAGCACAGTACAGTTTGCATTTAAAAACTCATGAAAAATGTTATCATTAACTATAATTTCATTAAGAACGCAAGTGCCATCTAACCCAGTATCTTGTCTGATAGTGGCAGTAGTAGATAATTTAGAGGGGAGAGTCTATAAATAAGGCATGTCAAGAGTGACCCAGGGGATGGCATTCACCATCATTGATTTAAGGATGTCAGAGCATATTTCTCTGACTGTTCTGTTTAATATCTATTGATGGACCTGTCTTCCATTAATTTTTCTAATCCCATTTTGAACCTGATTGGAACCTATAATTCTGTTTAGAAACTACAACTCTAGTTTAACCTTTAGAACGTATAGCTCCTCTATAGTACCTATTCTAGAGAAAAACTACACTAGAATAGTGGTTCTAAATATTTTTAGACTCAAGGCAATGCTCATTAGACTAAAGGCAACAATCAGAAAATGCCAGCTCTTAGCTTTTGTTGGTTTTTTGAATGTAGAAAAATAATAGAGTGATTCTTCTATTGCAAAGAACTCAAAGAGGCTAGAAGAGGTCAGAACACTTTTGACACTGTGGATTCCTATTTGAAATCTCTGGATTCATCTTGTGAATCATGTAGGTGTTTACATGACAATCAGTTGAGAATCACTGCTCTAGAAACTTGACATACCTTAAAAAACACAAGCACAACAATTTAAGGTAAACCATAACAAACTAGCTTCTGTTTTCAAATGAACTGCATATCATATATGCCCCCTTTTATAATCACGGCAGGCATTTATAGACTGCTAGCCCTGTCCAAAGTCAATTTTGTAGACATCCAAAATTATATATTTGGGGGTAACCTGTGGCATTTTATAAAGTCTGCTCTCAAATTTTTGCTTTGACACCAAGATACCATTCTGCAGAAATAATCAATGATGACAGGAGTCTGCAATTGTAGGACTATAAGCATTACAGTCAACCAGATGCTAGAAATTTTCACAGTTCCAATGGGTATTGCATCAGAGAGAGTTATTTATAATTTTAGCTTCGTTCTTTTCATTAAGCAAGATTGTAACAGGGGCTCAAGAATGCCCTCTTACCTACAAGGTGGTAACAAAGCCAGGGAATCCCAGAGGGTAGGAACTGCTTACCAGGAAACTGGAGAAGCTGAGCAGCAAAAGACCAGCTCATTGCAGACATGCAGAGTTGGCAGGCAAGCAGCCGGTGTGGCAGAGCACTTGCTGCAGTGCTAAGGGTGCAGTGATAGCCTCTGGGACTGGGCTCAGAGTAGAGGAGAGAGGAATTGCTGCTCCAGCAGGCTAGCCTATGACTCTAATGGGGAGCAGCTGCAGAGGGCACAAGGAAGACATCTGACTCCCAGGTGCAGGACTTTGTGGAGGTATAATCAGGCTGAGAGCAGCAAGGGGTGGCCAGCCACTGGAGAAGGTTCCTTGCAGGGAGGGGAAATGGGAATGAGTGAAAATAGTAGGTCAGGAGAACTTCAAGTAAGGAGCTGGGACTTGCGAGGAGCTTGGTTTTGTTATGCTGCCAGAGGGCTGATACTTTCTGTTATAGCTGGAGGTGGGGGTTGCCTTTTGTCTGGAGTTAATTCCTGAGGACCAGGGTTGGGACTGAATCAGAATCAAAGGACTGGAAGGGATCTGTAAGATCTTCAAGTCTGCTCCCCTGCCATGGCAGGAAATTATTGGGATCAGATGAGCTCAACAGGCGAAGGGGTGGAGAAGGTTCTGTTTTGGATGTCTGTGAGGACATGAGAATTTGGTAACCTTGTGGGCAGATCTGGAGCCTGTGGGCACACTCTCAGGAACTGGCAAGGAATGTATCTAGGGTCAGTGCTGGGGAAACCAGAACCCTAGAAAGGTAGACTGGGGCTGAAGGTCCACCAGGGGTTTAGGGGCCCAGGGGTTTGAGGGGAGACATCTCCTGGAAAGAGCAGATTAAACCCTTAAGAGCACAGAGGCCTGGAGGGGCTGCTTCTTGATTTGGGTCCCAAAGACTGGCAGAGGTTCTTAAAGACAAGGAGTCCAGGAAGCTGGTTGAGGCTTTTAAAGGCGTAGTAACTGAAAAGTGGCTGGGGGGTAGGGAGAACTGGACTGGGGCCGAGTGCCTACCACACAGAGAGTGGACTGGGGCCAAGTGCATGCCTCAGGAGATATTGGATTGGGGCTGAGGGCCCACCCAACTGAGCTACTGGGTTGGGTGCCCAGTAAACTAAGCTAGCAGACTGACTGGGGCCATGGGCCCAATTGGATATTAATTAGCAAGACCTATGAGGCATGGGTGTCATTAGCAGGGATGTTGGAGATATGAAAAGAACCCAAAGGGGTCCAGTATTGCTAGTGCACTAACCAGCAGTGGACCAGCAGCCATTTGGGGGTACTGGGCAGCCTCCCATTTTTCAAGTGAATCAATTAGAATCATAGAAAGTTAGGGTTGGAAGGGACCTCAGGATGTCACCCCTGCTCAAAGCAGGACCAGTCCCAACTAGATCAGCCAAAGCTTTGTCTAGCTGAATTTTGAAACCCCCCAAGGATGGAGCTTCTACCACCTTTTTGGGTAACCTGTTCTACTGTTTTACTACCCTCCTAGTGAGAGAATTCTTCCTTATATCCAACCTAAAGCTCCCTTGCTGCAACTTGAAACCATTGCTCCTTTTTCTGTCATTCACCACCATTGAGAATTGCTTAGCTCCATCCTCTTTTGACCCCCTCCTTCAGGTAATTGAAGACTTCTATTTAGTCTCCTCTTCTCTAAACTAAATTAACTCAGTTCTCTTAGTCTTTCCTTGCAAGTCATGTGCCCCAGACCCCTCACCATTTTTGTTGCCCTCTGCTGGTCTCTCTCCAATTTGTCCACATCCTTTTTTTATAGTGGGCAGCCCAAAACTGAACACAGTACTCCAGATGTGGCCTCACCAGTGCTGAATAGAGGGGAGTAATTACTTCTCTTGACCTACTGGCAACACACCTACCAGTACAGCCCAGTATGCTGTTAGCCTTTTTCCAAGCAGAGCACACTGCTGGCTCATATTCAGCTTATTGTCCACTGTAATTGCAGCAAGGCATGGCCGGTGAGAGGACAAAGGGGAAACCAGGGATCCTGAGCAGAGCTGGAGCTATGCAGCTGCCAGGGGGCTCCATCATGGTTCCTGGGGCAGAAAGATACAAAGTAATATTTTAACTGAAAAAACTCTTTCAGTTTTTGACTGATTTTAGTCAATAGACTGATTCTATTTCTATAGTAGACTATATTTTAACAACTTGTTTCCCTTAAAGTTCAACAAATTCTAGGTGTTTTACAACGTTTCACAGCTAAGCTTAAATTTCTAAATCAGATTAAGCCTTAGACTTTTACCAATATAACTTAAAAAGCTGACCATTATGGTTATTTCATGCTCCATTCATTCTTAATATGGTGAAAGCTGTTTTATGCAATAACCTTCAAAACTTGGTTGACTGGTAAAGTTTGGTTTTAAGTACAGGTGCAAACAAAACTGTACAGTAAGCCTTGGGGAAATTTTAGAGTGATCTTCTAAGACTGGAGGTTTCAAATCAGAGGTTGTCTTTTAGTATGTGTTTTGCTCTAATACTGTATGTATCAGTGTTTAGCAAAGGGAATTTCAGTCCTAGGGTAGATCCTTATAAAGAGTTACGGGAGACTAAACTATCCCTCAGGACTATACTGTGTTAGTTTGTCTTTAAAAGAAGTCCACCTTCTGTGATTGCTATAATACTATTGAAGCTATTCAGCAGAAAGGATAATAGTAAAACATACTCACAGGCTAACAAAGAATATGTGAGTCATGGCGTACATTTCTTTTTCACTGCTGTTTTCAACAGCTTTTACTAGCTGTAAGAAAGGAGGGGGGAAATGAAACCTTGAGTCTTTTACATTTAAAAATTTCTATCTAGATAAATACTAAATGAGATGGGCAAATTACAATGACAATCAGAGAAAGCACTTACTAAGGTAACTAAGTTAATGTTCCAGCAGTTTGTCATAGCCCTATGTGATTAAAACAGTGACAGAGAGAAATATTTATAAGAACCAATACTCTGGTAGGTTGCCACTGTTGATCAGATACTGGAGGCTTTGTTTAAGGATGGGAGAAGTATACAAAGATGTTCTCAAATCCCTGTGCAAAGCCTAGCTGGCATCATGTAGGCGAGTCTAGTTCCTGCCCAAGAATCATGGGTTCTAGTTTTCTTTAAGGAAAATCAGCGTAGCAGGGTAGAAAGGACCACTTTTCTTTCAGCCTAGACTTGCAAAAGCTATTGAAGTTAACGCACTGTACCCTTTCAAAAGACAGTAAAATTATTGGTCCTAAATGGATTCAGTAGCCACAATACATTTCCACACCCCCTTTGAACATATAGAGGTAAACATAAATGAATGCCAAAAGGGCAATGAAGATGTCCCATGAAACTTGAGTGTTGTGTTCTTAATGCATTTTAATAATGTGTATATGTATATATTAAACATGATAAAATTCTGTTTCATTCACAAAAATAAATGCACTCTTGAAAATTAAATGTACCAGAAATTTATTATGCCTGAGATTTAAAAATGAAAGGTGGCTCATATTAGGTGAATAAATCCAAATCTATTTAGTAGAAGTTGTCTGATGTTCAAAACTGCTGACCCTCCAGGAGTTCTCTTGAAAATCAGGCCACTTTTTAGGTGTTGAAGTATAGACTGAAAGAAGTGATTTGATTTTTTTCAAGAGAGCTGCTAGGCATTTAGAACATAAACGCTTCTTAAAAAAAAATTTTATCCCCCCCCCCCCCCCCACAATCTTTATTAAATGGGCGAGCATTTTAAAAAAAAAAACTTTTTAAAAAAAAAATTTTTCCCCCCCCCCCCCCAATATTCTATAATGAGTGCAGCTGAATTCTGTTGAGAAGAGATGGGTTGGTTTGTTTTTTTTTTTTTTTTTCATTGTAATTTGCAAGTGACATGGGACAAATTTTATAGCTATCTGAAACACTGTCTGTATTAGTATGGTCTAGTAATATTAATATTAGTATTAGTATTGATGTATTTCTTATGCATCAAAAATCCAACTACATTCCTTTAGAAGGAATTTTTTTTTTTTTTTTTTTGATAGCAAGAGAACAAAATTTTAATTTATATCTGAACCATTTGGCATGTCACTGATAAAACCCACCCTTTGCTGCAGCTCTTTTACATGCTTCAGCAAATTAACTATAAATACTTGATATACAGATAAAAATAAAATGTGAGTGCATAAATTACCTGACACTCTTGGCAGTGGATAACATCTTCCAAAGGAAGAACCTTGAGCATTGGTGCGTGCAGGTTTTCCACTTTCAAGCCAAGCTAATTCCACCATAGTCACTTTGTAAAGTGATCATAAGGGTACAATTTCTAAAATGGGTTAAAGGGTTGTTCTCTTACATGTTTGCAAGTAAAATTAATGACTCCCAGAAGTCCAGGTATAAAAGGGATGTCTCTCTTCATTACTTACTGGACATCAAAGTTGATCTTCCTTGATAATTCTGAGATTGTTGGTAGGCAGCTTTTATCTTGACTGCTGACCTAGTCAATTTCCAAGGTTGTCCAAGGAGGGCTACTGTGTATTTTTCCTTCTATCCCCTGATTCCTGTTATGCAGTTTACAATACAAGCTTCCTATGAGGCAGTACAACTTGTTTCCACTATACTACTTGGTAGACTAAAGGTATTCTTTATAAAAAATAAAAAGCTGTCCCCAAAACAAAGCCATCTCCCAGTGGGTAATAATCACTGTCGTTCGCAGGATTTCTGCTGTAATTTTTCACAAAATATAGTGATAGATATCCCATTACAAAGCAATCAGGGTTTGAAATTTATTATAGATTTCTCTTTTGTAATGTTTCCTTTACTCTCCCTGAAAGTAATATAGGAATTTGTTGCGACTAGAATTGGCTCTGCAATAGGAGAAAGTATTGTACCTAATGAATTGCTTGAACTTAAAAAAACTCAAACTTTGTTTTGTGTGACAAAAACCCTTTAAGGATGTGATCCCAGTTCTCAGCTGACTTATAGCCCATCAGTTAGGTAAATGAGATGCAAAACCACCTCCCAGTTTCTAAATAACTTTGCAACAGCAGTTTCAGCTTACAAAACATAAACAAGAGTATTTTGTTCAATAATTTTGTACTTGCAATGCTTTGTTTTTAATATCCTCTTTCTTTAATATGAGGTTATGTATAGGCTATTCATGAACTCCCTGGGTCTCTAAAATTCATTAAAGCATGTATTACCCATAATAGGTAAACAATTTGTGGCATCATAATCATGGGGGGGAGGAGGAAGGTTCCTTCTGGGGAGCAGGTATTTGTTATAAATACCTGAGAAGGTGTGTTTGTACTGTATTTTAAGGAATTCTATAGGCAATATCCTTGAAGTAAGCTGGCATAGCTCTAACTGAGTGTATCCCCAGTGAAGATCTGATCCCAAATTTTTAAACCAGGTTACTGCTAGTAATTCACTCTCACCCACCAACCTTTCAGAATCTTAGTTGCTTTTAGCTTGTTTATGCTTTTGTGTAGCTGAGGAGCTATGCAGTGGAAGCTGAAAACTCTCTAAAGATTTCTATTTGGGAGAAAAGTGATGTCATTACTTTCAAGAATATGCTTTTTAGCAAGCTAATGGTCTAGAGTTGTCTAAATGCTTTTCAGATCTTATATCCTCAAAGGATAATTTCAGGATCCACACAGGTATCACAGCTGATTAGTGAAGCAGGCATTAATTAGTAAAGCAGTCTGCTGTACTCTCTGTACTTCTCAATATATGTAGCATTTTAATAGTAGCAAAAGGCCAATTTTGTTGCCATTGCACAGATGTGTGAAGGTTCAGGAAGACTGCATTTGCAGAGCTGCCAGTTTCAACCAGCTGGACGGCTTGGTAGAACATAGAAGAAAACAGAAGAAAATAGTCTGGTTGTCTAGAAAATTTCTGGGACCTCATCTGGTGGTGTACCTGCTGGCATGTGGTTCTAAAGGAGTGCATGACCTGTTGGATCATTGCTACTGCTGCAGGTATTCCTCATTGATCTGGGTTCAGTTCACAAGTCATTTTGGGCACTTCTACACGTGCTTCAGGGTTGGGAGTGGTGTTTCAATTAGGCTTCGAGAGCCACACTAATGTGCTGCTGCATCTCGTGTATCAGTGCAGGTGCTTGAACTAAAGCTCATTCAATGAGCTCTAGTTCAGGTGCCCTCACTACCATTTTTAAGTGCAGGGACATTGATATACAAGAGGCTGCTGGAGCAGGGTACTTGCCACACTCCAGTGGACTCAATTAATTGAGTCTGCTCCAACATGCTGGAATTCCAACATGTCAGAGCCATATCTGTATATTGTGCACCCCCTTCTTCACCCAAGAAGCTTCAAATCAGTTACAGCTTACAGCTAGAAAGCCTGGTCTCTTCAGTCTGATCAGCAGATACCAATGCTTTCAGCTCTAAAGAACCTCAGTTAAGTTACTGGTGGTAACAAAGGCTAAGTATAGATGTTCAAAAAGCCCACGGTGAAAGCGCTCTAACTATTGTGCTTTATTTAAAGTGGTATAAGTTAGAGTATATTCAAATCAAACAGTTGTTCACCATTTAGTGTGGGGGTTTGCACTGCCCAAGACCAGCAGGTAGGGGCAGCCCTCGCATGCCTCCCAGCATGCCCTATGGAGTCCACAAGCTGCTGGAAACTGGAGTGCAGCCAAACAGACAAGCCATCCCTGACTGTCTACCTGGGGCAGCAATCCTTCCTTCCCCCTCCCCCCCCTTGCTCCTCTATCAACAACAGGAATCAGAGAGTCACAAAGAAGCAGGGCTGGAAAGGACCTCCAGATCAGGTTGGGGACAGCCAGGGGACAGGATCCAGGTTGGGGAGCCCATCTGCTGAGTGCCAGCAAGGGCAGACTAAGCACTAGTATCTCCCCAGACCCATGAAGGGCATAGGTGACTGGTGCCACCTGGCTCTCGGGGCGGGGGGGGGGCACCAGCGGCCAATCACTGACCCCAGAAGCACCGGCAGCAAACTGGAAGTGCCACTGGTGCTTCTTGGGG
>NW_005842106.1:1993701-1998959 GCF_000455745.1 Alligator sinensis
GTGGGGGGGGGGGGGCCACCAGCCAGCACTCCCCACTCCCTGACTGGTGAAGGCCAATTTTGGGGGGCACAGGCTGGCGCTGCCCACTCCTCAGCTGGCAAGGGCCACTTTTGTGGGGAGGCATGTGCCCCTGCTACATATCACCTATGATGAAGGGGATTGGGGGCACCTGTCCCACCTGGATGTCGCATTAATCAAGGGAGGGGAAGGGAGGGCAGGATCACTTGGGGCCAAGCTAGACATGGACACACACACACACACACACACACACACACACACACACATGTCCTGCGCCCTGCTGAATGCCAGTAGCAGCAGCAGTGACCGCTACCTGCCTTTCTGTGCCATGGCCCTGCTCAGAGCCAGGTTGAAGACCCATTCACAAGTGCACACACACATGCACGTGCAAGCCCCATGACCCACTGAATGCTAGTGGCTGAGGCAGAGGCAGTAGCAGCAGCTCCACTACCCCCCCTGCCATGCTATGGCTGCAGTCAGGGCCAGACTGGAGACCCACACATGCATACAAATGTGCATGCTAGGGATGTGTGAAATGGGCCATATTGAATTTCACCCAAATTGGGGACAGTGATTTGATTACTTGATTTAAATCACTGTCCCCAATTTGATTCGGCCGAATCTGAACCTGAAGATTCAATGCCTATTCAGAGAATCAGCGGTTCGGACATAGACACAATTTTAAATGTTTTTTCTACATACTTCAAGGTGCCAGGTGGCTCATGAATGCTGCAATGCTGGGGCAAATGAAGTGTCCCACGGGGTAGAGGTGCCCTGCATGCTCGGTGGTGAACCTGGAAGTGGTCCAAAAGTATTTCCAGTGCACTTCCGAGTCCACCAGGGAGTGCGCTGGGGACCTCCCACTCCCTTCCCCCTGGCCTGGCAATTTGCTGTGGGGGGAGCCCAGGTGCCCCTCCAGACCCAGGAGACACCAGTCTCTGAGCCAGGGGGCCCCCCTGTGTACTCCCCGGTGGACCCAGAAGTGGACCAGAAGTGCTTCTTGTCCACTTCTGGGTCTGCTGTCAAGAGCGCTAGGGAGCCCCCTGTGCTTCTGTAGGATGCTCCATCTGCCCCAGCATCTCAGTATTCATGAATCACCTGGTATCTTGTGGTCTGTAGAAAAAAACATTTAAAGCTGTGTCTATGTCCAAATCCCTGGATCCTTCCAATCCTCTCCTGATTTTGGTTTGGATTCAGCCACCAAATCAGGCTGAATCTCCATTGAATCAAATCAGGGACCAAAGCTTCACACAACTGTAGTGTACACCCTCCCACCTCCTCCAAGCCCTGCTCCCTGCAGACAGCCAGCTGGAGCAGCAGCATGGGGCTGTGCCACTCCTTGCTGCACCAGGAGCTCTGGGTAGAGGGGATGGAAAAGGAGCCCCCTGCCAGGTGTGCATGCCTCAGATTCCTGGCTCAGGTCCTGGTGGTGGCCAAGACAGGCTTGCTCAACAGGGCAGCTCCTTTTTCACCCCCTACCAGAGTTCCTGGCATGACAAAAAGCATCACTGCACTGCAGCTACTGACTGCAGCTGCAGAAAAGGAGCACCCCCCACCCAGCCAGCTGTGTGGCACACCATGGGGTTTGGGTGGCTGTGGGGACAGAAACCCCTCTTCCCCACTCCCCTCCCACAGCCAGGTTATGGCTCACAGCTAGTTGAAGGGAGGACATGGAAGCTGGGATCAGAGGCAGTCACTGACTCAGGTCACTGACAGCTGTGGGGGTGGGGCCAGCCCAGCACTCAGGATGAGCTCTGCCTGAGATGAGCATGCTGCCCTGCTAGGGGCTACTAGGATGCCAAAAAATGAGACCTAGCTTAATGCCCGATGGGATGTGGCATAGACATTCCAAAAAGCGCTCTAAATTAAAGTGTGTTAGTCTGATAGGGGTGTAGGTTGTAGCCGTGTTGGGTTCAGGACATAGGCAGACAAGGTTCTGTGGGTGAATATGATATATTTTATTAGACCAACTTAAATAGTTGGAAAAAATGGTATAGCAAGCTTTTGGGTTTAAAACCCTTCGTCAGGCTGAGGAAGAGTGCACGCAGCAACTGCGGAGACTTCCTCAGCCTGATGAAGGGTTTTTAAACCCGAAAGCTTGCTATAACATTTTTTTTCTAACTACTTAATTTGGTCTAGTAAAAGATATCATATTCACCCAAAGAATCTTATCTGCCTTAGTCTGAAAGCACATTCATTGAGAGTTAACTTAGATCCAACCTTTTTAAAGTGCTCTATGAGCCACAAACGTCTGTTCTGCTATAGCTATGGAACGCTTTCTGTGTGCTTATAGAGCAACAGATGTAATATGTGTACCTAGCCAAAGAATGGCAGCTATCATACAAGGATGAACCTTCTTGCCAATATTAATCAGGCCTTTGAGGTTAAACTTTCACAGCCAGTTACGGTCAAATTTACACAAAAAGTATGGCCCTTTAAGCCTTTTGAAACCATGGAGTACAGGCATTAATTAGAGACTGGATGGTACATGGGTGATAAATGAAGTGGAGAATTAATTTAGGCCCAGAGAGATATTAAGAGCTTTAACCTAATGCAAATGTTAATGAATCACTAATTTAGTAAAATTTACCCCCAAGTTTAGGTACATTAAACTGTATTAAATATACATCATAATGAATCACCATAATATGCCAAAATGCACAGGTGAGTGAGTAATAATGTTACATTGTTCTTCAAGAGAAACACTGTAAAAATAAAGTAGGGATGTTCATGTACCTTTTAAATATAGAAATGGAAGTTTATCTCAACACTAAAATATTATATAAGCCTCATTATGCAGCTATTAAAAAGCAATTCTTTTTTCATATCACTCTGACCATATCACCTTGGGCCTTCTAAAGGGTAATAGTACTAAGCAGCAAATTAAGCATTTATTAGTTGGTTGCAAAGGCAATATTCCAGGCACAATCACTGTCACAAGATTTTGATCACCTGTTCATCTATTTCACTTAATGCTGATTTCTAAAAGCCATGGATTCTTAAGGCACCTCTTACAGCTCTCAAAGTGTTACAGTTACCCACTTCAGCATCATTTTTCAAATGTCTGTTTTTCTGTCTGTTGTAGCAGCCTTTGTTTCTTCTTTCCATTCATTTAAAACAACCATAATGGACTAGGACAGAACTTGAAAACTTTTCAATAACAACAGGCCAAATTAAGGCAAATGAGTTCTAAAACAGTCTGGATAAAATCTCTTGCCAAGAGGCTGCCCCTCTGCCCTGAAAAAACAGGCTTCATGCAAACCTGTGCTCAGCACAAGAGCTGTAGGTGGTACCTCCTAGTACAGGGTCCCCAGGGCTGTACAGACCCATGCTGCAAAAGGTTCACAGTCCTGCAACCAGTGCAAGTGCAATGGTAGAAGTATGCTTGGCAGGCTGGATAAAATATCTTTGTGGGCTGGTTCTGGTCCATAGGCTGCAAGTTGTTGTCCCTTACTTTTTAAAATTAATTTTAGTTAACATAAATAGGTATGTCAAATAATTATGAATGTAGTTACAATTCTTTCACCTCATTCATAAACTTGGCTTCTGATGATTTAGGATCCAGACCTACAATTTTCTTACCAGCCAAAAGTCCCAAAGCCTGAACGACTACCTTGTATGCCACTACAGAGTGAATTCAAACTGCTATCAAAGACAAAATGGTACTACTTTAGACTCAATTTGTGTGTGTTTTAAATAATGATGAAAATTGCAAGGCAGTGGTAAATTATGTGCCGATGACTTTACCTAAGTACTGAATGTATAAAAAGAAGACAAATTAAGTCTTCCAGGTCTAGAAAGAAAATAAGCAACTATCTGTTATCGGAAATTTTAGAGACTGGTATCTTTAAGGCTTTTCTAGGACCTTGTATCAGTTGCAGTAAACTACCAGATACATTTGACAAAGCTCCAAGCATCTCCCTCTAAATGAGGTCTGTGATGACCAGCAAGGTGAATCTTGTATCTTTTGGTCATCTGAGCCAAGCTAGCCCTTCACAAATTAATGTCTAAATATGAATTGGTGCCCCTACCATAATTTACACGGAAGAAAAATTCTGAAGACATTCTCCAAACGTATTTATTAATGCAGGAAATAGCATATAGCAGTTTATACTAATTTACTTTCAATGGCATGAACAATATTATGTAACAAACAGTGTCATTCTGCGTGAATGTTGTAATGCATATAAACATCTTTTTAATGGCTCTTCTAAAGTTATTGGAATGTAGGGCTAGCTGTAATGTAAAAGGAAATCATGCATAAACAGCGTAATGGATTAATCATTAGAACTCTGTGTCTCCCTTTATGGAAATAAAGTTATCTCTGTTACTATACTCTGCATTGCAGTACATGTATACAGTATGGTAACTGTGTTGTGATATTGTACATGCTATTTTAAAGAATCATTTAAAAAATCTGCTTAATTTATCTTCAACTTGTGGGAAATGAACTTCAGAGAATCATAGAAGTAGGGTCGGAAGGGACCTTGTAGATCTTCAAGTCCGACCCCCTGCCTGGGCAGGAGGAAAACTGGGCTCAAGTAACCCCAGCCAGGTAGGCATCAAGCCATTTCTTAAAGACCCCCAGGGTAGAAGCCAGCACCACTTCCCTTGGAAGTTGGTTCCAGATCCTAGCTGCCCTAACTGTGAAGTAGTTCTTATGGATGTCTAATCTAAACCTACTCTCCAACAACTTGTGGCCATTTATTCCTTGTTATCCCTGGGGTCTCCCTCAAACCCTTCTGGTCCCGCCTACTGAGTTTATAGATGGTCACCAGGTCCCCCCTCAGCCTTCTCTTGTGAAGGCTGAATAGGTTCAGGTCCCGTAGCCTCTCATTGTAGGGTCTGCCCTACTATCCCCGGATTATGCGGGTGGCCCTCCTCTGGACCCTCTCAATGTTGTTCACATCCCTCTTGAAGTGGGGTGTCCAGAACTGGACACAGTACTCCAGCTGTGGCCTGACCAGTGTCACATAGAGGGGGAGGATCACCTCCTTGGACCTGCTTGAGATGCACCTGTGGATGCACAATAGGGTCCGGTTAGCCCTGCTGACCATGACCTCGCATTGTTGGCCCATGTTCATCTTGGAGTCAGTCATGACTCCAAGATCCCTTTCTGCCTCCATGCTCTCAAGAAGGGAGTTTCCCATCTTATAAGTGTGCTGCTGGTTACTACTGCCCAAGTGCAGCACCCTGCACTTGTCCGTATTGAAACGCATCCTGTTTTTGTTAGCCCACCC